>NW_008355454.1:59896-60600 GCF_000622305.1 Nannospalax galili
AACTGCAGAAAGAATATTTCAAAAGGCCTAAAACTCTGTGAAATGACATTTAAAAATAATAAAAAACATTTTATAAGAGACATTAAAGTAATATTTAAGATCAAAATTTAAATATATAGTTTATATGTTTTCTAAAAAAAAATTTGGCCTTTTTGAAGCAGGGTCACCCTGTAGCCCCAGCTGACCTGGAGCTCACTATGTACACCAGTCTGGCCTCCATCTCACAGAGATCTGCCTGCCTTTGCCTCCCAAGTGCTAGGATTAAAGGTGTGCACCACCATGCTCAGCTAGTTTATATAGTTTTTCTTTTGCAAATAGCTTATTTGCAGAATATACAACTCAACCATTTCATCCACATTAACTTTAATCAAAGAATGTATATGCTTTTAGATATAAAATACACATATTATCAAAGTTATGAGCTATCATGTAAGAAATTCTTGCATTGGATGTTCAGCTGCTTGGAAAAATTTCATTTGACCTCATCTCTCCTTGCTTTTTATCTATCACACAAAAATCATTATCATAATATAATTCAATGGTTGTTGGGACGTGTAGCTATTCTCATATCTGACAAAATAGACATCACACCAAATAATGCCAAAAGACATAAAAATATCATCAATGGAGCAATGCACCAAGAGGACATTACAATTATAAACATATACACACCAAATACATGCACACTGAAGTTCATAAAACAA
>NW_008355454.1:61377-76947 GCF_000622305.1 Nannospalax galili
ATTCTGCCTCAAAAAGGCCAAAAAATAAATAATAAATAAATTAAAAATATATAATATGATATTATGACATAGTATGTTATAAATAAATATTATAATAACAATAAATATAAAAATAAAAAATAATAAATATACAAAAATTATTGTGATGGTTTTAAATGTGTAACTTGTGGTCTATTTTAATTTCAAATAAAACATTATGTTTTGTACCTCAAAAATTTTTTATTTATTATTTTTATTTTATGTGTATAATTGCATTGCTTGCATATGTAAGTGCACCCAAGTCTTGCAATGCCTGTCAATGTCAGAAGAGGACATTGCATTCCTTGGAACTGGAGTTACAGACGCTTAACTCCCATGAGGGTGCTCATAACTGAACTCATATCCTCTGTGAGAGCAGGCAGTGTTTTTAACCACTAAGCCATCTCTCTAGCCCCTGGCTTTTTGTTACTGTTTTCCCAAGATGTTAAGGTGCATCATTAAATTGTTAACTTGAGATCTCTCAAAATTTTTTGTTTGTTTTTATATTTGATCTTTTTGAGACAAAGTCTCCTTATAGCTTCAGATGGCCTAGAACTCACTATGGAGACCAGACTGGCCTCAACATCAATCACAGAGTTTGACCTGCCTCTGCCTCCTGAGTGCTGGGGTTAAAGGTGTGTACCACCACACAAGCTCTCTCAATTTTTTTTAAAAAAATGTATACACCACTATAAAACTTCTTCTTAGGACTGCCTTCATTGTGTCCCTTAGTATATGTCAAAAATCTAAGAAATTTTTGATGCTAAAGTTTTATTATTTTAAAGCTTAACACTTTGAAATTATTATATTTTACTGGATTATTTTTATTTTTTAAAATGAAATTGGTCGAGAGAAGTAACAGCAGTTAAGAGCATGTATTGCTCTTACAGATGACCCAAGTTTAATTTCCAACACCCACACTGGGTGGCTTACAACCACCTGTAATTCCAGCTCCAAGAAACCCGATACCTTCTTCTGAGTTCTGTAGGCAGCCGCACTCCTGTACACATACCCACACATAGACACAAAGACACATAGGCATAATTTAAAAATAAAAATGAATCTTAAACATTGTTAATAAAATTGTTCAATATTTAATTTATAACTGAGTAGAAAAATTGCAAGGTTTTCCCACCTATAGGTCCTGATCTCACTACTCTGAGATTACCTTTATTCTCCCTGCTCCAGGGCTCACATCCACTCTGCTTAGCTAGGTAGACCTTCCCCATACTGTTGCCATCCTGACCCTGGGCCTAGGTCCTCTGCCGCTTGCCCTGGCTGAGAGCTTTGGACTAGTTTGCCAGAACCTGGCCACTGAATCACCATAGTTTTGAACTGTGCCTAAGGGCCATTCACTCTCCTGGAGAGATGTTGACTAGCCAGTTTGGAGCCATCCTGTCCTACCAATAAAAGAATTAAAAATGAGAACATGAAACACAGACCAACTAATTTTTCATACCTGATCAGAAAGCAGCCAGGCTACATCAACAGTATAAAAAGAACCAAACTTCAACTAAACAAAGGAAGTCTAGAATCCCATATCAGACACACAACCAACAAAAGAAACCCAAACGCGCAGACCACAAAGCAAAGACACAAAAAATATATAAAACCAAGAGTAAATATCCAACCAAAACCCACCAGTTCTATAGACATGTACTATAATGAGAGCTACCCAGAGTAACTCCATGATGCATAATTTAAAAGAGCAGTAATAAACATGATGAAAGAATTCAAAGACTTTAAAGAACACACAAACAAGTTAAAGAAATCAAAGAGGATAAGAATAAACCCATGACCTTGAGACATGAATACGCAGATGAATAAAATGACAAAGACAGTTCAGGACTTGAAAAGTGAATTTGCAAAAAAAGAAATATTGAAGAAAACTCAAGCTGAAATGGAATTGAAAATCTCAATAAGCTAATTTTAAATGACAAGAGAAAGCCTCACAAGGAAAATGAATGGAGACTATTACAGAGTTCAACTAGTCACACACAAAGAGTATATGTCTGAAAGATTCCCAGCCCTAAGTGACACATCTACAGTGGACACTCTACACCTAAGGCTCATGGACCATAGTGCAATAGGAAGTAGAGAGAACACTAATTCATCTCTCAATTCACACCAGCAAAGCTTCTTCATACAACAGAGCATGATACACACAATAAGCTGCAACTGGCCAAGTTGTAGAGAAGACACTTCAGAGTGAATGTCCCTGGATAGGACTCCTAAGGAACATTTGGCCCCAACCTTTGCCAAGGAACTATTGGCAACTAATTACTGAGAAATGAAATATTCTTTAAGGGATTGACTCCAGATAGATTGACTAGAGTCCAGTGGATGAATTTGCACCAAGGGACATTTGGGTACAAATGCTTGACCAGATAAGTCTTAACATATATGATAGAAAGCATGAAATTCTGTGTGTTTGGGGGGGTATGGGAAGTGCAAATGGGGGGAGGAGGTCGAAATTTGATTAAGACCTATCATATGAAATACACAAAATTCAATAAAAATATTTCAAAAACAGAGGAATGTAATATGAAGGAAATATGGGACACCATGAAGTAAATAAATCCATATATCATAGACATAGAGGAAATAGAAAAATCTCAGGTCAATGGCATTGACCAGATCTTCAATAAGATTATAGAGAAAAACTTTCTTAAATTAAGGAAAGATGTACCTATATAAAGGCAAGAAGCACCCAGAACATCAATTAGACCAGGAAAATAAACACCTACCACATATAAAAGTAAAAACAATGAATGTACAGAACAAAGAGAAGGTGCTGAAAGCTGCAAGAGAAAAACAACAAGTTACATATAAAGAGAAACCAGTCAGAATTACAGATAACTTTTCAATGCAAACTACAAAAAGCCAGTAGAGCCTGTGGCAAAGAACTCCAAGTTCTAAATGAACACAGATATCAAATAAGTGTAGTTTACCCAGCAAAACTATCATTGTCAAAGGGGAAAGAAAAATCTTCCATGATACAAATAGGCTGAAAAAATTCATGTCCACCAACCAGTCCTCTAGAGAATAATACTTAAAGAAATAAAGGACTGATGAAAGAAATTAGACTACAGAAATAAAATATAGAATACAGAACACAAAATAAGACTTAAGAACACAAAGAAAATAAAATGACAATAATCCATAAATGGCTTTCAATAATAACTCTAAATATCAATCACCTCAACTCCCCAATCAAAAGGGATGGAAAAATAAAGTAAATAACACTAAGAAACAAGCAGGAATTGCTATTCTAATATCTGTCACAATAGACTCCCAGTAAGAATTAATCAGGAGAAGTAAAGAAGGTCACTATATTCTGATCAAGGGAACAATCAACAAAGGCTACATCACAATCATGAACATAAATGTTCCAAACTCTGGTGCACCCAGTTTCATAAAAACAGTATTACTGGACTTCAAGATACAGATTAAACACAATTCAGTAATAATAGGTGACTTCACTACCCTGCTTTCTCCAATAGACACTTTATCTGGACAAAGAATAAACTGAGAAACATATGAATTAAGTGATAGCAGAAATCTAGTGAATATTCCATCCAGTCAACAAATAATATACATTCTCTTCATCAGTCCATGGAAGTTTCTCTCAAATAGGCCACACACTGTGGCACAAAACAAACCTCAATCAATATAAAAAATTAAAATCATTTCATGTATTCTATTGGACCACAACACAATAAAATTTAAAGTCAACAGCAAAAGAAGTTCTAGAAACTACAAAAATTCATGGAGATTAAACAGCACACTCTTTTAAGACAAATGGCTGAAAAGCAAAAATCTCATGATCATCTCAATAGATGTGGAAATCCATTATCAAAACCAATCATGCATTCATGAAAAAAATCCTAGAGGTAATTGGATTGGAGGGAACATACCACAACTTAATCAAAGCTACATACAACAAATTCACAGTCAACGTTATAATTGAGAAAAACTGGAAGCATGTTCATTAAAATCAAGAACCAGATAAAGTTGTCATTTATCCTTGCTCCTTTTCAATACGGTACTTAAAACACTTGGGAGAACAGTAAAACAAGAAAAAGAAAGATAAATGGGCATTTATTGGAAAAGAACAAGTCAAAATATCCCCATTTTCAGATTATATGATATTATACAAAAGAGATCCCAAAAATTACAACAGAATATGTAGAAATAACACTTTCATTAAAATAACAGGTTACAAAATCATTTTACAAAAATCAGTAACCTTTATACCAATAACAAGGAACAGAGAAAGAGCTCATGTAAACACTCCCATTCACAGTAGCCTCAAAAAGTATTCCTAGGAATAAATCTGGTCAAAGACTAAATTAAAGACTTTTACAATGAAAAAGGCAAATCTTTGAAAAAAATAAATTGAGGAAGATGCGAGGTGATGGAAAGACTTCCCATGCTCATGGATGTTAGTAAAATTAATATTGTGAAAATGATCATCCTACCAAAAGTAATTTATAGACTCAATGCTACCCCATTCAAACTCCTCATGGTTCTTCATATAATTAGGAAAAAAATCCTAAAATTAATATGGAAACACAAAAGACCCCAGATAGCCAAAGCAATCCTGAGCACAAAGAGCAATGCTTCAGGGATTACTAAACCAAAATTCACACTATATTGCATAGCTATAATTATAAAACAGCATAGTAGTGGAACAAGAACAGACTTGCAGACAAATGGAAAAGAATAGAAGACCTAAGAGTACACAATTACAGCCAACTGATATTTGACAAAGGTGCCAAGAACATATATTGGAGGAATGACAGCATCTTCAACAAATAGTGCTAGCAAAACAGAGTTTCCACATGTAGAAGAATGAAATTAGGCCCATAACTATCACCCTGAACAAAAGTGAACTCCAAATGGATCAAAGACTTCAATATGAAGTCTGAAATGCTGGAACTTAATAGAAGAAAACAGATAGTACCCTACCAGATATGGATGCAGGAAAGGGCTTTCTAAATGGGACATCAGTTGTCCAGGAATTAAGGTTAATAATGGACAAATGGGACCTCTTTAAACTAAAAATCTTCAGCAAAGAACAAATTTAGTGAAGAAATCCACAGAGTAGGAGAAAATCTTCACCTGCTGCATATATGAATATAATTAATATCCACAACATACAAAGAAATAATAAAACAGAGAATCAAGAAAACAACCCAATTAGAATATGAACTATGAATGGAGAGCTTTCAAAGAAGAAATAAAAATGTCTAAGAAAAAATTTAAAAAGTGTTCAACATCTTTAGTAACTAAGGAAATGCAAATAAAAACCAATTTAAGATTTCACCTTATCCCAGTTG
This sequence comes from Nannospalax galili, assembly GCF_000622305.1. Classification (NCBI taxonomy): domain Eukaryota; kingdom Metazoa; phylum Chordata; class Mammalia; order Rodentia; family Spalacidae; genus Nannospalax; species Nannospalax galili. The sequence continues at coordinate 66,738 of NW_008355454.1, forward strand.
AAATGGCTAAGATCAAGAGAACAAATAACACCAAATGCTGGTGAGGATGTAGAGAAAGGGGAACCATAATTCACTGCTAATTAGACTATAAACTGCTGTAACCACTGTGGAAAGCAGTGTGTACAATTCATAAAAGTAAAAATAAATATACCATATGATCCAGTTGTATTGTTTCTTGGCATATACCTAAAGAACCATCCTACTAATGAGATACTTGCACAACCATGTTGCTGCCCTTTTCACAGTAGATAAGAAATGGAGGCCACCTAAATATTTCTCAACTGATAAATGGAGTATGTACACGTGGCACATTTACACAATGGCATTCTACTCAGCAGTAAAGGAAAACAAAATCATGAAATTTTCAGGTAAATGGATGGCTACTGTTACACTAAGTAAAGTACAGACTCAGAAAAGCAGGCAATGCATGTTCTTTCTCATCTGTGGATCTAAGTCCAAATTCTTACATGTGAGTATATATCTTGATTTAACCACTGGAGCCAGAAAAATAGAAAAGAATCATGGTAGTAAAGGGAGAAAAGTAAGAGCACAAGAGAGGGACATTAGGAGATAGATGTTATCAAAGGGAAATAGACGGAATGGGGTAATTTATCTGGGAAGGGAGGAGGGAGGGTTTTACAAGAAACTATAAGGGTAAACAAGAAAGAGCTCAAGAGAGGGGGATAATAGTAGGCAGGTATTATTAGGGGAAAATGGGGATATTTTAACTCAGGGGGGAGGAGGGAGGTTTATTCGGGGGGAGAGAGAAGAGAGATAAATAATGCTTAAGTAGTGTGAAAAATTAGAAGGAAATACGTTAGTTCAAAAACCTACTGAAAAAAAATATACACACACACACACGTGTGTGTGTGTGTGTGTGTGTGTGTGTGTGTCTGTGAGTGTGTGTGTGTGTCTGTATGTGAAGGCTATATAACTGGAAACAGGGTCAGACAGGAGAAGCCTCCCTTTAAGTTGTTGGTAAGGATAGTCCAAGAGACTCCCAAAATAATGCAAGGCTTTTACCACAGCCCTTGATTGTCTCCTAGAACCTAAAGGTAAGATCCTATTCCTGATGACAGGTCATATTTCAGTCACAGGACCTGGAATAATTGAGCTAGAACTGGACAGGAAGCCTCCTTCCTGAAGACTAGCTCTCATAGTATCAGAGGATACTATGCATGCTGCTAAAGGAGAAAATCAATCAGTGGTCCAATCCAATTGTAAAGCCTAATAACCACAACAATTACCAGCTCAGAAAACTATCGTTTTGGGGGGCAGTAATGGCATGTTTGTCTTGGGGAAAATATCAGCTTTCTAATTGGATGTAAAGCCCACTCAATGGGAGGGAACTCACGTGTGGTACTGCAAACATAGCCAAGTACACATTTGGAGTGGTTATAGATACTAGGGATATATCGATGGCTAGACAAACATTTCTTGCTGCACGCTAAATATGCATCCTTATATTTAAAGATAAGTATACCTCTTACCAATCATCAAAGAAACTTAATTTTGCAACAGATGGAGACTCCTAACAGAGTTCCACAAATGATTAAACACAGAGGATGAGTGTCTGTGAGATGCCCAGTCCTAAGTGTCACACTACAATTCAACTTTTATATCTAAGACTCTGAGAACATAGCAGAACAGGGGGCAGAGAGAATATTCATGCATCTCTTAATCCTCATCATTGAAGCTTCATGCAGCAGATGCTGATTTACCCAGAAATCTACAACTGGCCAAAATATAGAGAATAAGAGACTGCAGAGTTTTGTCTCAGGGTAAGGCTCCTTTATTCAACCTCTGCCACTCAGGGATCAGGGACCACTGGGATAAAGGGGGCCTGGAAAGTCTGAAAGAGCCAGGGGTGGTCAATGACCACAAGGAATCAGTTTTCCAAGCAACCGAGAACTCATTCATGTGAATTTACAGCAATGGTGATATCATGCACAATACCCATGCAAACTCTAACCAGACAAACACCTAGACAAAAACTTCTGTATAGAAGTGATGAAGTGAGTAGGAAGCTTCAACCTTAGCTGAAGAACTACTGGCAACTGATCCTCTTTAAGTGAGTGACACTAGATATGTTGTTGAGGCTCCATTGGATGAACTCACACAGAGGGACATCCGAGTACACAAACTTGACTCAATCAGTCTTAGCATATATGACATGATGCATGAATTCCTGTGGGCAGGCTATGGGAGGTGCAGAGAGTGGAAGGCATCTAAATATTATTCAGATTATTAAGGCCATGGGATGTGCAGGTAGTGGAAGACATCTAAATACTATTCAGATTATTAAGGCCATGGGATGTGCAGATAGATAGTGGAAGGCATCTAAATATAATTCAGATTATTAAGGCCATGGGATGTGCAGATAGTGGAAGGCATCTTAATATTATTCAGATTATTAAGGGCATGGGATGTGCAGATAGTGGAAGGCATCTAAATATTATTCAGATTATTAAGGGCATGGGATGTGCAGATACTGGAAGGCATCTAAATATTATTCAGATTATTAAGGCTATGGGATGTGCAGATAGTAGAAGGCATCTAAATATTATTCAGATTATTAAGGCTATGGGATGTGCAAACAGTGGAAGGCATCTAAATATTATTAAGATTATATGACATGCACAAAATTAAATTTAAAAAAACACAGAAAAAAAGCTTGCAAGGTTTTAATTCTTTACTTTTCCATATTTATTTTTGGTAATTTTTTTGACAGGGTCTCATTAGTCCCTGCCCACTTGGAAGCTACTATGTGGATCAGGCTGGCTTCAATGTCTCTGATATTCCCAGGTGCTGGGATTAATGTTACACCATCCTGGCCTCAAATTTTATTTTCATAAGACACACACATACTTATCTGAATAATTTCCTTTGGTCTGATTCATATGACTTATACTTATTTTTAAGCATGACACTGGTTCCACCCCCAATATACTAAGACTTATTATTTTTAAATATGACCATTTCTCTTATAATTGTTACAGATAAGATTTTTGGACAATATTTTACTTTATTTGCAATTAATTGACAACAAACAGGTGAAGTTTGCAATGTGGGACCTTGGAGAGTGTGCACATGCATTGTGAGATTTGTAACAAAAATCCAAAAGCAAACAAAACTATTTTGTATGTGTGTTCTTTTAAGTTTTAGCCTTCTTGCATATACACTTCTTGTATCCACTCTTCCCAAGCCCACCACCACGTTACTAAGGCTGGCATTCACAATATGTTTAGCAGGTACTAAAAGAGGCTTTCCTTAACTAATCAGCTATCCTGTATGTATTGCAAAGGAAAAATGCAGGTGTGTCCCACAAGTAAACTTTACAGCTACAAAAAGAAATGAAACCACCCCATTAGAACTATGATGGCAAAGGAGCATGCTGTAGAGCAAAGCAAGCTATGATGGTCTAATTGTTTCAGAAACGAGTTCAAAACTCACATAAACTACCAGTCTCTAATACTATCAAAGAGCTCCCAAGACAGAACATTTCCTCTCTACTTTGTTTCAGATAACAAAATATTTGAGACCTTTGTGTTTTCTTTTTTATTTTCCATTCTCAGAAAACTTGTACCAATAACTTCTAAAACAATATTCACAGTTACTGAGAACAAGAAGTCTCTAAAAAAGACTCCTACTTTCCACAGAGTGCGTGGCAGGACTGAATTTGGAGATGCCCAATGATCACTGTGAATGTCTCAATTCCAGGAAGGAATTGTACTAGGAAATCCTGGACCTGAATTTACCTGCTGATTGCTTCATAGCCAGTTTGGTGATTCTTTTTGAAAGACAATGTATTTGCTTGAGAAAAAAAAACTTTTTAAAATAATATTTTTATTATTTTTATTTTATGTGTATTATTGTATTGCCTGCATGTATATGAGGGCACTCCTATGGTGAAGTGCCGCGGAGGTCAGAAGAGGCTGTTGGATTCCCCTGGAACTGGAGTTAAGGACGGTTCTTAGCTGCTTGTGGGTGCTGGGAATCGAACCCCAGTCCTCTGCAAGAGCAGCCTGTCCTCTTAACCGCTGAACCATCTTTGCAGCCTCGAAAAAAACTTTTTATTGATGTCTTTGGATTTCTGTTTAAATAAGGACTATAAAAAGACGATGCTTCTGTGCATTTTATTAATTTAGGTAAAAGCCTCATTGTTTTGAAAGCTAAAAATTCGCTTCCATTGGCATATTATTTACACAGCTGCTTCAGTAATTATTTCAAGCCATCTTTAAAGAAAAGTGTTTTTAATCATTTGTATTATTGAGAAAGGTTTCAATTATTCAAATGTTTACATATTCTCCTGCTAAACTTCGATTTATTCCAGTTCCAAGGCATAAATAAAATGGCAATGTGCTTAGAGTTAACTACAATGCATGCCTCTCCACAAAGGCTTTATGATTTTTAAAATAATTTAACTTGACTGAGTAACATTTCATAAATATTTACCATCTAGGGACTGGAGAGATGGCTCAGCAGTTAAAAGAACTGGCTGCTCTTGCAGAGGACCTGGGTTCCATTCCCAGGACCCACATGGTGTCTGAAAACCATCTGTAGTTCCAGCTCCAGGGGAATCAATCCATCACTCTCTTCTGACCTCTGCGGGCATTCTTTACTATCTAATTTACAGTTTACATCAGAAGAAACATACATGTTAAGCAAAATAAAATTAATTAGATGAATGTGCTTTGAATGTAAACATAAGTAACAACATTTTGGGAACCTATGAATAGACTTTTGTTCAGAAAGTGTGCTCTGTTAGGCATTGTGGGAATCCTAAGGTAAGCAGTGAAAAATTCCTGGTGCAGCGTGAAGACAGTGAGCTCGATGGTGACTGGAAGACAGGTTGAACAAAACTAAAGTTTCCCTAATCCCACACCTCCTCCACATCACAGAGCTTCAAAACACAAGGAAACTGCACGCCCTTATTTCTCACTTCTGAGTTTGTAGACCGTAATTAAACACATTGCATCTCTCCAGTGAATATAAAGTAACAGCGTTGTTTACAGAGTTAAACCCCACGTGTTTTTTTTTTTTTTTTTTTTTTTTTTTTTTTTTTTTCAAAAACTCCACATTAGGGTTGTCTGACAGCCAGGATATGATACAGACCACTCCTCAGAGTCTTGTAAAATTAATGAAATGGTCCTTTGCAGGCTTTTTTTTTGTTGTTGTTGTTTTGCTTGCTGAGTGCTGTGTGCCAAGTGCTTTGTTTTTTTTTTTTTTATATCTACACCTAACAACTAAGAGTCAAATACTAGGCAGTATATCTAGGACTTCAGCATAGGTCTATTTTTGCACTTTTAACCATTATTTGCAATTGTCAGATTCATGAACATATTACTTATTGAGAAGTAATTTAATCTCTTTTTGGTATTTGAATTAGTAGCTATTGTTCATGAAAACAATGCAAGTACATTGTAAAAAACACAGTCTGGTATGAAGACAAAAGTAAAAATCTTTCTATAGTCATACATCCAATAGAAGAAACATTAATACATACTGCTTTTATGGCACAATTTTCTTTGGTTTCTTTTTCTCTTTATTTATGACATACATAGATGATAGTTTGACAGATGTAACAAACATATATAATAGAAACTGTGGTCATATGAGCCAGTTCAAATTAGAATACTATTCACTCACCAAATTACTTAACTCTTAAGTAGTAGAAAAGAAATAACCAGAGTCAAAATTCCAGATGATGAAATATAAAACCTGAAAAAGTGCTATAATTTTTGACCTCACAATCTACATGGTACAACGGGAGAAACAAAAACCCTGAAGTTCAAATTCAGATTCAATTGTTTAGTAATTAGCTTGTATTGTAAGGTAACAAAGAAGTTTCTTAGCCTCTGTGAACTCCAATTTCCATGTCTGATTGATTAGTATAGTGCTAGCTAGCTTAAAGTTTGAGACCAGCGGTCAGTCAAAAAAAAAAAAAAAAAAAAAAAAAAAACTAGTAGACAAACAAAAAAAAAACTGCTAGAGTGTTTTCACTATAAGTAATAGAAAACATATTATTTGATATTTCCTTTTGCTCAGAAAACCTTTTTTTCAAAATTTATATGAATGCAACCATCATTATCACCATCATAATTGACATTTTTCATAGTTTCCCACATACTATAAGTAAACTTGAATAAGAAAATAAGAACAGGAAGAGTAAATTATGATTCTGCAATGCAAAACCAAGCAATTTAGGAGAAAATTTTTTAGAAAACTTAAAATAGTGTTACTGGCTGGTCAGATGGTACCACATGCCCTTAATCCCAGCATTCAGGAGGCAGATCTCTATGAGATGGAGGCCAATCTGGTCTACACAGTGAGTTCCAGGTTAGCTATGGCTACAGGGAGACCCTGTCTCAAAAAGAACCTCCCAAATTGTTACTGTATGATTTTGTAAGACTAATGCACATTCATAATGCCATTTTAATTTACATCCTTTGACCTTCTTCAATTCTCTTTTTTCCTCTTTTCCTTGCCTGTTGACTTTTTCTTCTCTGCCCTAAATTTTAATTTTTAAATAAGATTCAAGAATCAGAATTAGGGAAAATGAAAGCTACTGTGTAGAATATATAGAAAATAAATTTAGATAATCTTCCTTGGAACATCAATCAAGAAATAAACATTAGAAAAACAAAGTTAACTGATACAGAATTTAGAGATGAAATGAAGAAAATACAGTGAAACATCTATGTTACACAATAAATAATGAAAACAAAGCATAGTCAATCACCGTGAAGAATAAAATCAAAGAGAAAAACTTCAGGCAGAGCAACTTGAATGTTTGTCTCCCTTGCTTGGCAGTGGTTGCTCCATTGACAGGAAGAAAAAAAAAAGAATGCAATTCATTTCTTATGAACAAAGAAATTATTTCCATGTCTGACTTCCAAACTTCCTGACCCCACAAAAGCATTGGACTTCTTTCTTTGAATTTTGATCTCTATAATTTTAATCTATTCCAAGGTAAATATTTTTGTAGCTTTAAAGTAGTGAAGGCCTTTGAAAACACTATCTAATTTCTTATGCAGTTAACTCTATTAACTGCCTCAATATTGTAATGACTTGTATTTTTTGCTCTGGTTTTGTACTGAAGTCCCTTTCAATGAAATCAAATGCCCTTGCTCTGTTTTTCTTGTGCTGATTTAAAAAGTTAGGTTATTTATTTTAACTACATCCATCATGATTTTACTCTGTTCCCCAGGCCCATGGAATTTTTTCTATCACATGGTTTCATCTCACAAAGCAATGGTTGGTTCTTGTTTTTTCAGCTTAACGTTGGTTCCTGGTCACCATTTCCCTACTACTAATTCATTCAACCTACTTTTTAAACCATCAAACATATTTACTTGGGCAGAACATAGCTACCAGAATCCTGGGAAAGCAGAAATAATACACAAATGAAACCCAAATGTGCTCAAGGGTCATAGAGATTTCACTTAAAATATCTACTCAGCTACTATTCACTTTAAAAATGAAAAAAAGGGCTACCTCAAATGCTTTTGTGTCCAAGTAGTCACATTTATATTTTCCTTTATTATGTATGTATGTATGTATGCATGCATGTATGTATGTATGTATGTATGTGTGTGTGAGAGAGAGAGAGAGAGAGAGAGAGAGAGAAAGAGAGTCACAGAGCAGAAGAGAAACACTTCCATAAATCACAACAAAAGTATACAATTGTTTCTTTTATTTTAGAATGACAAAATTTAGGGTTAGAAGCATCACTCTCTTGGTCAATTCCTGAAGCTGCATCAGCTGATCAGGAGTCCCCTGACTTCTCTGAATCATTCCTTCTCACAGCCTTGGATGTAGCTTTTGTCTTGTCTTTCCATTTTTCCTTTTTCCTTTCTTCTATAGAGATTTTCCTTGAAAACTATGCTGAAATTAATCAGAATAGCTGGTTTTATCGATGTCATAAATACTATGATTTGGATTAAGACTAGAATACTTTGACTAAAATCAGCATTAGACTGGAAGAACCGAATTACTTTAAAATTTTCTAATTTCATTTTATGTGTATTAGTGTTTTGCCAGCATATATGAAAGTTCACCTATGTGTTCAGGTCAGAAGAGGGTATTGGATCCCCTGGAACTGGAGTTATGGATGGTTGTTAGATGGCATGTGAGAGATGGAAACCAAACCCAATTCTTCTGGAAATGTAGCCTTTACTCTTAACCACTGAGCTATCTCCCATCTCAAACGCACAGAGATTTACCTGACTCTGCCTCCCGAGATTAAAGGCATGCTCCACCATGCCTGGGCCTTCATTTTCATATTTTGAAATAGAGTCTTTCACAGGGCCTAACATCTTGCCAATTTGGCTAGGTTGATTGACCAAGGATTCCCAGAGATCTACCTGTCTCTGTCTCCCAGCCTCTGGGATTAAAAGCACATGGCCAATATAGTTGGCTTTTTACGTGCTTGCAGAGGCTCCTGTGGTAATTTACTGACTGAGCTATTTCTCCAGCTACTCATATTTAGTCTTAATCCACATTGGGTTGCCTTTATCCTTAGCATCTCACTAATGACTTTCTTTAGAATAAAATTTTGGATCTGGAGAAATGGATCAGTGATTAAGAGGACCTACTGCTCTTCCAGAAGACTCCAATTCAGTTCCTAGCACCCACATGGCAGCTAACACCCATTCTTAACTCCAGGTCCCAGTGATCTGATGCCCTCTTCCGTCCTCTTTCAGACATTGTACATACTTGATACATTTACATGCACGCAAGCAAAACACTCATACAGATAAAATAAAGATTAAAAAAGTTATCTCCTGAGACTTTGCTGTGTATTAGGTACACAAACATAAGTACTGCAACTGGCTTGAGTTATCCACATCCATCCCTACTTTGATACTATCTCCAGTACTGCTGCTCCAGATATCAAGCCTCTCTGCTAGCTATTAAGAGCCAGCCCATTCAGTGCCCATAACTTGTCACTGGGCCTTGTCCCTGTCCTGCTAAGGCTGATAGGAAGTGCCTCACTAGCCTCGTTGAGTTATCCAAATCCCAAGGCACTCATGTATGGTACTGTTACCATAGCCAAATACACATGGCTGGCTGGCAAGGTCATAGATACAAAGAAAACCTGGCTTTTGCCACAACCTTAGACCAACCTTAAATATGCATCGTCTTAAAATATAGATACGTGTGCCCATAACGCCAAATTCTCCCCCAGAGACCCACATGCTCTCTTGGCTCCCAGGCCACATGGTCGTAACACCAACCAACCAAAACAACAAATGTACCTCTAAGTTACAGTTTGAGGAATAAGGATATTTATTTGGGCTTGCCAACAAAGCTTATGCTACTTAGGAGGGGGTCACTTATATAGGTATAAGTGCCCACGAGCTCTTACCTGTACATTTTGACTGAGCTTTTGGGATCAGCTGCCACCATCACACTGCCAAGATGGCTACTTTCCACCACCTCCCAGCTTCCTTCACGTCTGTCCTTAGACCCTCCACCTCACGCAATTGAAGCTGACTGGGTGTGAGGGGTGAATGTCTCTAGTTCTCTCGAAGGTCATGCCTATCCAACAGCACCTTTCACCTCTCATCAAAGTAGGAGCTTTTGGCAGAAGATCAAGACTATTACAGAGTTCTAGAACTGGTCAAACCCAGATAATAAGTATCTGTGAGCTGTTTAGCCTTAAGTGACACATCTTCATCGCAATCTCTACACATTGGAAGAATGCATCTCTCAACTCTCACCAGAGAAGCTTCCTTAAGGACCAGATGGGGATTAACATAGAAACCACAGTTGGCCAATGTGGAGAGAACATGAGGCTGTAGAATGCTTCTGCCTGAATAGGATACCCAGTTCAAACCTCTACTTTCCATGGCTCAGGTATCATCAGGAGGGGGACTGAAAGAGCCAGAGAGAGTGGATGACCAAAAGAAAATCAAGTCTTCCAGATAACTGGTCAGTAACTCATATGAACTCACAGCAATGGTGACAGCATGCATAAGTCCCAAAGAGCTCAAACCAGACAAAAATCCCAGCACAGACGTGAGGAAGTAGTTAAGAAATCCTAACGAAACCTAAGGATGTTTTGGCAACTGATGGCTGCTGAAAGTGAAAGAGACAGTGTCTTACAGGGATGGAATTCTTGTGGGCCCAGTGGATGGAGTTGCACTGAAGGACATTTGGGGATGCATCAGATTCTACAGGTTATGATATATATATATATATATAT
>NW_008355454.1:76957-115107 GCF_000622305.1 Nannospalax galili
GAGAGTACATTAAATTGGGTTGGAGCAGAGAGGGGAGGGCATCTAAATACCATCAAACTATATTATATGAAAAAATTCAATAAAAATAAAAATAAATTTAAAAATGCCCAAGTATCAGCAAATGAAACAACACGCTGATAAGTCTCCAATGACTTTTAATAAAAAGCAGAAATAGGAAATTATTTCCAACTGAATGGTAATAAAATTGGGGCACATATCAACTTATGACAATTAGATCAAACAGTTTTAAAGGTAAAGACATGCATTTAAATACATTATTTGTACACATTTAAAGGTTGAATATTTATTGATGTGACTAATGAATATTAATTGATTAATGTTAATGTTATTCATTAAGCATTGGTTTTAGAAAAATTTACAAGTTAAACAGCAAAGTAAGCTTAAAAGAAAAAGAAAGAAAAGCAGACTAGGAAGAGAAATCAGTGAATTAGATACAATTGCAGAATAAAACTAAAGCTATAAATTGGTTCATTAAGAGAGCAAATAAGTTTGATAACCAAATAAAAAATTAACCAAAACATAGAACTTACAATTTCAAGTATCAGAAATGAAAAAGTTACTGCTAGGCAAAAACTGTAGGTAGGGAGTTTCTCTCTCCTCCCTGTCTCCTTTCCCACCTTCCTCCCATTCTCTCTCCTTATTCTCCCTGACCCTCCTCTCCCTATTGTCCCTCTTCTTCCCATGCCTCTCTCCATGCCCTTCCCCCTCCCTTAATCTGTCTCCTTTCCTTTCTCTGGTGCTACTGTTTGAACCTAAGGCCTATGTATGCTAAGAATATGCTCCACCACTAAGCTCCACCTCCATTCTAGATATGAAAGGCGATTTCTCAGATACAGTGAAGTCACAGTTTAACAATTCTGATTGGAAAAGAAAATTTGAATAGCTCTGTATATGTTAAGTAAATTTAATCTATAATTAAAACGTTTGCAAAAACTAGATTATAGTAAAAGGATATATTCCTAGCTATGCTTCAGGGTAAAACAAGCTTGACACCAGATCTAACAAGGGCATGTCAATATTTAATGGTTACCTTATCTAGCAGCACCCATGAAATTTCAACAATATGGTTCCCTAAACAAGATCTGGTGTCAAGCTCCCTGGTAGGTTATCTAAGACCAAGTGGTCAGTCCTAAACATGCATATAAATATGTGCAACACTAAATTAACTCAGTACTATATATACGGTGTGTGTGTGTGTGTGTGTGTGTGTGTGTGTGTGTGTGGTGTCTGTGTCTGGCTGTAGCAGCAATAATCAAGGAAGAGGTCACTAAGTTAAGAGGGAGTTGGGAGATGTGGGGAGGGTTGGATGGGGGAGGGTGGAATGAAGATAATATAAACATAGTACTCATGTATGAATTTGTTAAAACTTTTAAAAATAAAAGGTTTAATAGTAACAGGTTAATAAAATTATACATACAAAAATCATGATTAACAACAAATGAAATCGTTCAGTATTGCACAGAAAGAACTATATATGGAATCTGAAGTTATTTCTGGATTACAATATTAATATTAAAAACATTCACACACATAGTTCATAACATTAACCAAAGAACAAGATATTATGTTCACTTAAACAATGCAACAAGAGGATTCGGATATTCCAATACCTACTTTTATCTTTTAAAAAACATCAAATTGCAGGTAGAGGAGCAAATAAAGTTACTTGCTGCCAAGCCTGACAATTTGAGTTCGAATACCTGGACCTACATGGTGAAAGGCAAAAAGTGACTCCTTGAGTTGTTCTCTGGCCTCTCTGCGCATGCCATGACAGCTTCCCACCCCCACCCCCACCACACACACATACTGACCCAGAACAGGGTGCGCAATCACAAACAGATGCTATCAATCTAATCCCACTTGTTTGCAACACAAACGGGATAATTTTGGTAGAAGAAATCCTGAAACAAACATTCGTGATGCTAGATTGTGGCATACACAATTGAGAAAGATCAAGTCTTTTAGTACAACAGACACCTGTATGGATGGTAAGGGCTGCAATGCTGAGGGGCTGTATTGGAACAAGGGAGTAGAAGTGACGGTGGATGTGATGCTGATAATGGAAGCTGTGGTAATGGAGAGAATCCTGCTGTGGCTGGAGTTTGTGTTTTGTTATTCTGCATGAACAGGTGCCGGAATTAAGTAAAACAGGGAAGAGTAGGCACAAAATAGTATAGCTGTGCTATGTGTAGCTTGCTTTGGGAACAGGGAGTTCGCTAGTGTGTCTGGAGTGGAGAGGGCATGAATACATATACACATGCTCACAGAAGTATTGTCTTCTGATGAACCCTTTCCTTTTGTTCAACATTTAATAACATTCTACCATTTTTCCACAGCATAATTGCTTACGTTTGTTTTCATTCAGCTTCTGCCTAATCTTTGGAACACTGTTAATGCTCAACCTCTCAAGCTTCTATTTCTAATGCTTTTATATCAAGAATAAGATAATAGAACAGCCGGGCATGGTGGCACATGCCTGTAATCCCAGCACATGGGAGGCAGAGCCAGGCAGATCGTCTGCGAGTTCAAGGCCAGCCTGGTCTACATAGCAAGTTGCAGGCCAGCTGGGGCTATAGGGAGACCCTGTCTCAAAAAGACAAAAAACAAACAAACAAACAAACAAAAAAACCCAAAAAACAAAAAATAAAGATTATAGAACAAACACACAAGGGAGTTATGTTTTAGTACTTAGCCCCTCAGATTCAACACCTTAATCCAAATTCAAAGTCATTAAATTATATCAACTTCTAGTAATACCCCAAGTAAAACGATGTGTTTCCTGGTACTATCATTCAGTATTAATTTCATTTTCAATAAATTCAGAAAAATACAAAAGGTTCACAGGTCAATACCCACCTTAAGTCACATGTCTTATTTATATGGGATAAGCCAGATTTACATAAATTAGTCAAAATTTCTAGCTTAGTATTATACTCTATTAAATGGAACATTGCATATTGAAATGAGAAATTTTAAAATGGGGTTTTTACACGTCTACAAAGAATGACATTATTTTTTCCATAGCAGTCCCAGGTGACTAAGTTCATTTTAGTTTGACTTGCTTTAACTCATCTTCAATTTAATTCCAATGAAAATCATGAGCTGAGACAATTTCAGTGTTCTTGGATTGAACATCGCATTAATAAGAATGTCGGGGGGACACATGTTAGTCTTCATCTCTTTGCCTGATGTAAGGTATTTGTGAAATAAGATATCAAATGATAGGTCCATATTCTTGGTAGATAATCTCTGGTTAGCCTTACTTTCTTGTTACAAAGCGCATAATGAATCTCCTCAGCTTAGCACTAATAAAGGATCTATGAGCATGCAGATGTTACCTTTATGCTTTCTTAGTTTAAACTTTAAATACAGAAATAAAATGGAAATACTTCTTTGAGCTCTAATGTGGTAATGACTTTTACAATATGGACATACTCTGGACACATGACTTCTACTGAACCTTGCAACCAAAATATAAATCTTATCATAGCTTGCTTATGTCATAACCAAAATTACTGAGCCTTGATCTCTTTTTGTAATCCAAACTGACAGTCTGTGATCCCTCCTTCCCCTTGACCCAAAATACTATATGAATATGTCTGTGTATGTTTTGCATATTCATTGGAAGCAATGGAGATTCTTCCACTTATGATGCAAACAACATGAATTAAATTTATAGCATCTGTTTATGGTTATGTTTGTTTTAGGTCAATAGGGGTCAGAAATGATATAATCCTGATAAGACACCTCCAATTTTATTTCCCAATTCCATGCTATATATACTGCTACAATTAAAGAAAGAGTGAACACTTGTTCAGAGCATAGTTCTGAAAGCAATGTGAAGGAACAGGTGCTCAGAATAGTTTGTGTCCCTCTTAATAAAATGAACAATAAGAGTGAAGCTGTCTATATTCAAGAATCTTCATCACTTGGCATTGTGTAGTGAATGCCACATACGCGGTTACCAAGATGTTACTAACTCTTACCTTTATTACTGGTGTTTATATTTCCAAATCTTCTTCTATGTTTCTATACACAATATAAACATTTGTAATATACATTGCCTAGAACATGTTGAATTTATACGGTACTGTGTATTCATGTAGTATGAGTATGAGCTGGAAATTATTCTAATTTCTTATTTTTTTAATATTTTATTTACATTTATTTTTTATGCATATGAGTGTATTGCCTGCATGGAGGTAGGTGCACCTGTGTTGTGTAATGCTCTCAGAGATCAGAAGAAGGTGTCATATATCATGGAACTGGAGTTATGGACAGTTGTTAGTTGCCATGTGGATGTGGGGAATTGAACCTGGGTCTTCTGCAAAAGAACTATTTTTTTTTTTTTTTGAGACAGGGTCTCCCTATAGCCCCAGCTGTCCTGGAACTCACTATGTAGACCAGGCTGGCCTCGGACTCACAAAGATCCACCTGCCTCTGCTTCCCAAGTGCTGGGATTAAAGGCGTGTGCCACACTGAAACATCTCTCCAGCCCCGATATATTCTGAGTTCTTTAAATAAGGTTTCTCCATCTTAGTGGAAAGTTCATTGAAAATAGGTAACTACAAAGTAGAACACACTTTACAATGAAGTCTTTATTTTAGAAATTAGAGTGTGATTCAGTCCTACCATTTTGTGTAAGTGAAAAAAGTTATTTTTAGTACATAATGTCATTAATTATATGAAGTGCATTCCTTAGCGCATGTATCTGCCTCATGAAAACTCACAGTATTCCTGTTCCTGTGTATGGCTAACACCTAGCCTATGAAGTAGCATTTTGAGATGAATTTGCAAGATGTCCTATGCTTGAAAGATTGCATTAAGGAAAAGTTGTTGCAAATATGCAGACACAGGAATATAGATAGTTTTAACTTCCAAAATGCCAAAGGTGATTTGGTGACCTAAGACAAAGTGCATCAAAAGGGATCCCGAATTTTATGGGCGGCACTGAAGCACTCAACTGAAGTACTGTTTTTCTGCTCTATGTCACGGCCTGTCAGAATCATAACTGACAGGACAGCCTAACTGCTGAATCATTATTACAGCTCTGTTGACACTTGTCTGTTTTCAGTAGAATTCACTTCACTTTTACTTGGGATCTTGGTTCTCTGCTCCATATATAATTGCCATTCATAGTTATTTGAAGGGCTATTTGGAAAACTAAAACCTTCTGAAAGTAAGAACAGTTAGTGTATTATTCTTCTATGACTATAAATAATGCTAATTAATCAACTGATGTATGCAAAGCAACTTGCGTATTGTTTAATGTATTTTAATGTGTTGTTCAGCATCTTTCTTCTTGTGCATTCGACCATATGACAGTTTTGCATTCTTGGGAATTGTCACATATCAAAATGAAATTATTCAGAGATTTAATCACAATACATTCAACCTTAAAAAAGTCCTCCCTGTTTGTTTTCTGTCTTGATTGGATATCTTCACAAATCCCTGTTCCATAATCATGTTTTCATAGTTGTAAAGCTATACTTGCATTCTTTCACTGTTGTCCTCAATACGCCGTGCATCAACAGACAATATTCTTTGCTCCCAAGCTTCAGGACACTCAGCTGTAATACTGTCATGACTTCCTAGGGGCTACACACACCATTCAATCTGCCATGAACATATTAACATTTAAGAAAATGTTTTTTATTATTTTTATTTTGTTTGTATGAATGCTACGTTTGCATGTATGTAAGTGCACCGGAGTCATCCAATGCCCATGGAGGTCAGAAGAGGGCGTTGGATCACCTAGAAAGGGAGTTATGAACAGTTGTTAGCCACCAAGTAGGTGCTGGTAACAAAACCTGGTCCTTTGCAAGAGAAGTGGGTGCTTTTAACCTCTGAGCCAACTCTCCAGCCCCAAGAAACTTTTGATTAGGTCATATGGATCATGTTTGTGACTCACTTGCACTGCACTCTTGACACCCCACAGACTCTTGCTCTTGATTCTTTCGAGGGTGGGAGGGTTGCCTTTTGCTTATCCAAGCAACTGTATCAGAACATGAGGACTATTTCTTATGAAGCCTAAATCCAATTCAAATCAATTTATCTTTCACCTTAGAGGGGATAAGCCCATACACTCCAGACTTCCCATGGGCTCAGTAAATTCTGTATAGGGTTAGGTCCCTTAATTCTTGTAAGAATTTTTTCCTTCATTTCCTACATGTGTATCACCACATCACTTAGGGTGCCTACATGTTTTGCCTTCCAATTGTGTTAGTACGTGAAGGGGCATGTTTATGAGTGGGATTAACTCAAAACTAAGGATATTGCCAGGTTGGATACTCAAAAATTGAAAAAATGTTCATTGCAATTTCTGTCTTTTAAATTTCCTTTTTCTTCTCCCAGCTTAATGTAAATTCATGGGAATAGTAAGGTTTTAAGTGCTTCCTTTTGCACAGACTTTCTTTCTGCTTACAGTGTCCTTCCCTTAGAGCTGTCTAATGTAATTCAGGCCACCTTATCCAAGAAACTTGTACCTGTCTTTACTGTGGAACTTTCCATCCACTAGGGGCAATGTGGGTCTTTGCATACAACAGTATTAATTTGGAGAACATGTGTGTAATTTCATTTTTCTATAAATTTTAGTCTTTTCACATAATTCTACTTTTCAAACATAATTTCAATTATAATTTAATTTTGAAAGATCTCATATTTATGAGGAAAAATATAAATTTAATGTATTAACAAGGTTATTAGCTATGATTAATAACTAACATATTGGTTAAACTAATTAAACTTCACTAATTATACTGTGTTGATAGCTTAGCTAGGAAAGAGAATCTTTCCAATAAGTTCCTGATGTATAACAGGTTCTACACATTTAAGAAATCCTTGTTAATAAGAAAAGAAAAATTGCTAGATAAAATTTACTTACTTATTTATTTATTTATTTATTTATTTATTTATTTATTTATTCTTTTTTGGGTTTTGTGTTGTTGTCTTGAGACAAAACCTTCCCATGAAATGCAGCATGGGCTTAATCTTGCTAGCTAACTGCTGCAGTTTTTCAAGGTCTGAGTTTATAGGCAGTTGCATCACCATGCGCTGACCAACTCTTAAACAATCTTAACATTGTATTAATAGCTAGTAAGTATCATGAATAAAATACTGACTGGATGTTTGCTTCTTAGCTTATTGAAATGGCATTGTGCTATCTGTATTTCTGTGATTTGCTTTTGTACTTAGTATACGTTACTGAAATTTATTATTTTCTTGCTGCATGTAGAGTACTTTTTCAATGCTGTTTAGAACTAAGTAATCTAATTTATTTAGTTAATTATCTGTTCAAGGATATTATTGCTTTTCTAGTTTATAAAAGTAATTTACTATCTCAAAATACACTGAACTATTCTTTTACGTGTCTGCTAGTGTGAGTACACTAGAGCATATGCTATGCATAAGAACACATCTATATTGCAACATATGCAAGCAAGAAACATACAATGCAGTAGCAACTTACCTTTTAGAAAATTGTACTGAGATTACTCCAAATAGGGCTTTAGACTTTTATTATTTTCAAAATTTGACATTTTATCCCAGTTTTTGGTAAAATCTTTATCACACAAGAAACTATTTTCTGTTCCTAATTTTTAAAACGATATCTTTATTGATTCTTTGGGAATTTCATAAAATGTGTTTTGATCATACAGAAAGTCCATCCCCCATCACGTCACAGATCCACAGTACCTCCCTACCTCACTCACTTCATTTCTCTTCTTATTTTTTAAGTCCTATGGGCTATCATTCTTGGGTGTGTGTCCACCCCCTGCAGTGTGGTCAATTCTCCTGTCAACACCTCCTTAAAGAAAACTGTTTGTCCCTCTCCCAGAAGCTGTCAATTGCTAATAGTTCCTCAGCTAGTGCTGAAGGGTCTTGCTCACCTCACCGTTTGTACTGGAGTTTGTCTGGCTTGGGCCTATGAGATATTTTGCATGCCGAGACAAGTGCTGTGAGTTCATATGGGCAGCTGTCCTGTGGTGTATTCACCTTCCACCTTTGGCTCTTACATTCTTTCCACCTTTTTTTCCACAATGATCCCTGAGCCTTGGGGGTAGAGAATGTGCTATATGCGTCCCATTTAGGACTAAGGCATCGCAGTCTCTTATTCTCTTCACATTGACCAGTTGTGGTCTTTGTGTTAACCCCCATCTGCTGCAAGAAGAAGCTACTCTGGTGAGAGTTGAGAGGTGCACTAACCTATGGGTATAATAATGTCACTAAGAGTCAGTTTAATACTATGTCTGTTTAGTAGAATAAGCATAGGTTCTCCCCTACAGACCATGACCTAGTGTGTCCTGAGGGGTAATTGTTCCTCCAAGGGGTGGGGTCTGCTGCAGAGAATTGGCTGCTGAGAGTTAGCTATGGAGAGGGAGCTGTGGAGAGTTAGCTGAGGAGGGAGGAATATTGGCACCATCTTGGAAGCGAGCAGGGTTGAAAAAGTGGCCCCAGTGTCTCACCTGCATGGATGTGAGGGGGGAATTTACCAACCTGGGGCGAGACCACAGCCCATGAGACATGGATGAAAGCTAGGTGGGAGGCAGAAGCAATCTGTAATGGCGGGCCACTGAGCCACAGAGCAGAACTGGGCACCAAGTGTTCAGCTTTGTAAGTTACTCTATCTCCCCTACCCAGGATATAAACTATGAAAAATTCAGATAAAGCTGTTTTATATGGTTTGTCTAATACTGCCAGGAACAAGGGACCCTAAGAGAAGTTGAGCAACACCTGTCTAGCTACAGGTACTTGGTCCTGATAACAGTGCTCTATATGGGAGCCATCCTGTGAAGAAAGACTTGAATCCAATCAGAAAGTGATTGGCTACTCCCATAACATTCATACCACTATTGCACCAGTGGGTATATCTTGCCAAGCTAGTCATTATTGTAGCTCAAAGGGTTCACAGCTGGGTAAGGTTGATGATAACTTTTCTCATTCAACAGCACTCATACAACTTTCAGCAGTATGAACCTATCCAGGAGAGATGAGACATTGAGGTCTTGAATTCTCCATTTTTCCTATGTCTCATATATGGAGTGTTGTCAGCAATAGGGTCTTTTAGTCAAGTTCTAGAGGGTAATCCACTGATGGCTCATTAAGAATACCTGGCTGGGATTCTTGTCTAACTACAGTGCTATGAAAACTCTGTACTTAATCCTCAGCACTGCTTCCCCTCCTGTTTTCCTCTTCTAGGAGCTAGACTCTGCCTCATATTACTGGTTACTACTGTTAGATGGAGCTTATTACTTCTGTCCTGGAGGACACATTATTCTACTGGCTAGGTAAGTACAGACTGTTATCTGATGTTCTAGTTTGCTTTTTGTTATGATAAAATACTCAGACCAAAATCAATTTAGAAGAGGATAAGTTTTATCTGGTTTAGACTTCTAGATCATAATCCATCACTGAGGGAAGTCAGAACAGAAACTTAAGTAAGAACTTAAAGTAGAACCCATGGAGGAATGCTGCTTATTGGCTTACACTCGGATTCATGTTCAACTAGCTTTCTTAGACAGCCCAGGCCCAGTTGTCTAGGGATGTTGCCACCATCAGTGGGCTGGGACTAGGTCCTCCCATGTCAATCATCAGTCAAGACAGTATCTCACAACCATGGCCTTAGGCCAATCTAATCTGGGCTGATCGAGACTCCCTCAGATGAGTTCAGGCTGTGACAACTTGACAGCAAAGGCTAACTAGGATATCTGCCCTAACCCATGGGTAGATTATTTTGGTTCTGTCTTCTCCAGCTGATGCTACCCTTTCCATAGCAATGATACTTTTGCTTTGTAGAAGAAAATGATTTGGAGAAGTAGATAGGACTATGCATTTGTTTCATCAGGTCTTAGTTACCATTTATACATACCTGTATCTGCTGAGCCATTACACCCATGCTATTCTGGTTCTATTCTTCATTGTGAGTAAATATCTTCATAAAAAATAGCTTAACTTTTTTCTATCAGTCTCTGACAGACAATTCAATACTTGCCAGTTGGCAGCTCTTTTAGCTGATCTTCCCCTATCCATTGTTGCAGCCAACGTGATGTTTTTCCTTCTGTTCTCTGGCACAAGTGAGGTAGTTTATGTGCTCTCTCTTGGGAGGGTCTCATCTGTCTTTGGAATGCAAGTTACTTCAGCTCTTGCCAGCTCACCACTCTGATGGGTAAGAAGAATTGTCAATTTTTAATTTTCCTGTTCCTTTCTCCTAAATATTATAGCAAATGACATTTTTCAGTTCTCTATATCCTAAGCAAATGCAGAAATTATTAATAGATATTAGTGCATGAAATAAAATACACAAGGTATCATTTTAACATCTGATCAGCAAACATAAAATAATGGGTAATATACCTAGAATTTAAAGACTGTTTTTCATTTCCTAACAAAGGAATGAGGACATAAAGAGTAAGAAAAGAAATATTGCATTTTAAAGCAGAGAGTAGGTTCAAATTTGTTACTAGAATTAGTGTTTACATTCTTCTGGTCACAGAGTTTGCATTTTCAAATAAGTAGTAATAAAAAAACTATCTCAAAACAAGTGGAAAGGAAGAAAGTGACTATTTCTTGGTTAAATGCTCATGTATTTAATCTAATTATGCCTTAGTTATGGTACATTGCTCACATGGTCAGTTTACATTGTGAGCTACAAGAGAACAAATATTGCATATCGCTACTCATTAGACCCACAGCAGCATCTTCAGAATATATTTTCATGCACTAATAATCTAATAGTCACTCATATATAGCACATTTTTACTTTTTTGATGAGGAAACTTATTTAAACTGAAGGATCTTTTATGATGATTATAAAAAATGTATAGAAAGCTTTCACCTTTTCTTTTACTAGAGTATATTATGAATTATAATGGCAGCAATTAACCTGTTACACTTTGCTCCTATAAAATGTCAAGCCACAGCAATTACACTTTTAATTGTTACTTGTTGGTGTCCTCATGATCTCATGAGGAATATGCATTTGGAGAATTTAAGAACTGAAATTTGTGAAGCAAATATTTAGGTGCCACCCCAGTTGTTCCTCTAGATTGTTGATTCTCATTTTGTGTGAAAGCAATTTCCCAACAGTAACCAGTTTATCATGCCAGAAAATATATTCGTCAATTGGTCTTTCACCAGCTTTTTTTAACTGCATGAGGTTAAATAAACATTTTTGGTAGAATAAGAGTAAATTAAGTTATTGACTATGCCATGTAAATATGAAATACGTGTTAAGTTCTAAGTGTAGCGAAGTTCATGGTGAAGATAATGGATGTTATGCCAATAAGGATCAACAGACATGGAGATATTGACAGTTCTGCTACAACTATGAGGAACATATTCTAGAGAATGATATTATAAAAACTTTAGAAGTGAAAAAGGTAAACTCAGATACTTGACACTTGGCTTTTAACTTTGATACTTCTTTGTAAGTTTGAGTTCTTTGTTCAGCATCTTTGAAATGGTGCCAAGCTCCATTTGGACTTCAAGAGACTAAACACAAACTAGCCTCAGAAACCAGAAAGAATAAGAGGCAACCAAATTTGGGGAGGTAGGGGAAAAGTTAAACCAGAGAGAGGGGACTCTCAGTATTTAGTGTATAAATTTCCACTATCTTGGGGCAGCTCAGGGGCACCCATTAGCTGGTAACAATGCTGCAAGCAGCACTCCTGAAGATGAAAACACGGGCTTGAGCTTTGAGAAAATACCCAAATGCCAAGGTTTACTACTGAGTCCAATTGATTTAATGCCACTGAAGCAAAGTTGGAATTCTTCTAGAAGACATCTGAACCGAATTCAGTCTTCACAGCAAGACATTAATATCTCCTCATCTTAGGATTTATTCACCTTAACTGACTAATCAATATACGGTCCGTGCTACTTTACATTTTAGCTCAAATGCATGAACTATTTTATTATTTACATAGGGACAGTGAGGGAAGAAAGGCAAAGGGAACTAATTTAGAGACTGTTTTTGTTCCTCTTTTGAAAATTTCTTTCAAGAACATAAAATATACAGTTACTCTTTATTCATGCATAGGTTTGGCCGTCTTATTCTTTGATAAAATGTGCTATATACTTTTCCATAAATATGTGTATTTTTAACTTAGTGAACTGGATTATTCTTTCCAATTTGATCTCTTATACAGTATTTAGATTTTTTCCTGTATATCTTATCTATTATTTAAAAATTAATGCAACAGGAAAAATGCAAGCAAAAGGAAATATTTTTGGAAAGCTGTGAAAGACAACGATCTCTTAATTCTGTCTGACACAATCAGTCTTAACAACTCTAACTGATGATATGTAATAATACACTGTAAGTGTCAATATCTTCATGGAAATGAACTATGAATTTTCTAATAGTTGCTTCTTTTGGTTAGAACATACTGGGTATACAATAAATGCTACATTTTTCATGTTATAGTTTTAAGACACTGAATGAAAATTTTAAGATATGATTTAAATATAATCATGTTATAATTAATGTTAATTTTTGTAAGTAAAATTCAAAAAAAATGACAATCCATTGAAGTAATTTAGGGATGGGACAAAAGTAAGGTTAAATCCTGAGCAAGACAAGTGAGCATGTTTTCTGAGGAAGAGAAGAAAAAGCTGAAATAGAATTAAATTATGATGAACGATTGAAGTCAGGAGAGTTACAAATTTATGATTACTTGGACCATAAAGATAAGAAAAGCCAGAAAAAAAAGATTTTTCACTAAGGCATGTGAAAGTTCAATTTATTTTTAAATTTCTCAATTGTTCATCTAATGAATAATTAGTGAGCATCTAATCATATATGTGTGTATGTGTTTGCATATGTTCTGTATGTGCTTATCTATATGTGGATTTGTGCATGTAAGTTCGTGTGTTATATGTGGTGTTTTTGTTCATGAGAGCATTTTTTGGTGATTGTTTCATATTAATTATCACAAAAGACATAAATGTGTATAGTTAAATCAGAGATAATAGTTGTTATTTTAGTATTTTGTGCATCAGTGGATGCAATGATTATAAAAAAAGGAATAGAATTATTTATCATCCTGGTGTATACTGCTGTGAGCATTGAATATTCATTTATTTCTGTAAATTTCCCAAAAAAAGAACACAAAAGCAAATAAAACAATCAATGACACCCCAAAACAGAGTCTGGCATTCTGGACTCTGCCTTCTTTGTGCACTGAAGGAGGTGAGAGGAGATGGGATCATGCTATGTCTCACATCAAGCTTGCATTTAAGTGCCAATAAAACTGAAATAAAACTGACTACAGTAACATTCCTCCCATACATTCTAGAACAAGAAGAAATAGAATTTTACTTTCAAATTAAGGAAATAAATATAATTGTTAGTAGGTGACACATGAAAAAGGAACATGAATTAGCTGGAGGGTCAGAAAATGAGGGCAGCTGAGAGCTGGAGAAGGAGGTGTGAGCTAAGACAATGGGTGACATTTAAAGGTCTAGACATCTTTCCCGAATTTCAGCACTACTTTTACCAATATGGAAGTGGTTGTTGCTACATCTTGTCAGGCTAAGCCTTCTCTTAATGTTTGACAGGGATTTGTTTCTACTGCTTTGATTTTTTTTACTTATAAGGACATTTGGAATATTTTGTAAGTCACTAAACCATAAGCTCTTAAAATTAGAGTCCTAGCCAGGCATGGTTGCATACATTTGTAATTTTAGCAATCAGGAGGCAGAAACAGGAGGATTGCTGTAAATTCAGGTCTAAATTGCTCTACATAGTGAGTTCCAGGTCAGCAATGGCTACATAGCAAGATCCCATCTCCTGACACTTCTCTCCACTAGAAAAAGAAAACAGAATCAATAATGCCAGAATCTGGTTTTGGGGTGTGGTTGTTTGTTTTATTTGCTTTTTTGTTCTTTTTTTTTAATTTACAGAAATAAGAAGTGAATTTTCAATGCTTGTAACAGTGTACAGCAGGCTGATATATAATTCTGTTCCTTTTGTATAATTGTTGCATTTAATTGTTGCATTCATTGATGCACAAAATACCAAAATAACAAATATTATGTCTGATGTCCTTATTTATGTCTTTTGTGGTGATTAATATGAAAAAAACCACCAAAATGTCATCATGGACAAAAACATCACATATAACACATATACCTGCACAAATACACATATAAAGAGACAAACACAGAGAGAACATATGCAAATACACATGTACACGCAGATACAGATACACATACATATATACAAACACATACACATATACATGCAAATACACACACAGACACACACATACAAACATATGCACAAATATACACATACACACATACACAACATACACATTCAGAGACAAATATATAACACACATTCAGAGACACACACACACTCAAACACACAGATAAGTATATACATAGGTACACATACTCAAGTATTTAATTACCATGGTAATTCTTGAATAACAGTAAATTATGGTTACTGAATGCATGTTTGTCAAATGTGAAGAAACCTAAAGTAGGCTATGAGTCAATAATATCGAGAATAAATTATCTCATAATATAGTTTACATTTTCCTAATGTAATTGAAAATATTGACATAACATAATATAACAGAAAATAAGCTATATTATGGGCAGTGTTTCTCCTAAGAGATACTGATCCAGAAACCTTACAAATATTTAAAAGACACGCACATCTGAAAAGTGTGGTCTCAGTTATAGGTGGAATCTCAAGTGTTGAACTTGAGTTGGTAGACTGATGATTTCCAGAACCAGAAAAGAAAATTTTGGAAAAAAGGAAGATGTTGACCAAAGGATATAAAGATTGAGCTAGAAGCAATAAACCAGCGAGCTGAAACCCAGATGGATTACTGTAATATACAACAAAGTACTGTCACTTTCAAAATAACTGAGAGTAATCTAAAATGTCTTCACCACAAAATAACCATGTACAGTTGTGAATTTATTAATTATCCTGATTTAATCATTCAACATTGTAGACATATAGAAATCACTACCTACGGTTTCATAAATTCACACCAGTTTTAGGTAGTGAAAAATTAAATAAGAATGACATAAACTAAACACCTGAATAGGCTGGACAATAATAAATACAAAATATATACTGAAAATCTGATATAATTTTAAAACTTCTTTAATTTAAATGAGAACCTCAGAAATCAAATATTTTTCTCTATCTTTAAGAATATGAAACTTTCAAAAATTAAGGTTTTTCCTCTCTATAACTTAAAATTTTTGAAAATAACATATATCATCAAAATGATTTCCCAATTGTGCAGTTCTCGTTCTCTGAAGGTCAAATTTTATTTTATAACCAATTATAAAATGTTAATATAATAAAGGAAAAGGTTGCTTCATCTATTGAAATTTCTATTGTTATTCATTTAAAGTCTTGTCTATCCCTTAATTCATTTCAGAGGAAAAGGAAAGGACAGACACAGAGTGACTCTGCTCAGCTATGTCCTGTTAAGAGCCAATGGACCTGTTTACAGTGGACTGTCACAGAATTAATAGCACAATTCCTAAGCTTTATGTAGCCTTACATGTTCTGATATTGCTTTTAAATATCATCAAACTTTGACTCCTGAAACATATAACGCTACCATAGATTTTTCTCTTTACCTCTAGTCTCTCATGTACAAATGTCTACACATCCCCCTTTACACTTTTACTAGATACTTCACAATTCACTTTTCCAGATGTTCCCAATTTCCATCAATTATAGCAGTATCCTTTATTTAGATAACAATGAAATCTTTGGATTTATTTTTCAGTCTTTAACTTAACTAACATCTAATGAGAGAGAAAATCTTATGGCTTAAAAACATATCCTGCATCTTTCCACATTCACTATTATAATCCATGCTTGAGACAGTCCTTTTCCTTACCTCAAATGCACTTGTACTCATCCTTTTCCACGGTTTTCCTGATACAAACTATTATCAAGAACAAACGTTTAGAAATTGCTTCTTCAGAACAGCAGCTTTCCCTTTGTCTCTGGCCTTATTCACAGAAACCCTTTAAAATCCAAGAAGGCAAACAAGAACAGGGAAAGAGTGTCTGTACATCAGTTTTGAAATGAAAGTAAAAGTGATAACTCTATCCGGAATTCCTCCCTGAATCTCCTTATACTTATTTCATGAATTCAGAAATAAAAGGCTATTTTCGTGATAGTCCCTATCTTAGGAGGGCTGACTTTGATGTCCCATTTGAGGAATAATGTGCAGAGCAACAAGCCAAGGAATTTGTACACTTCCATGATAACAGGAGCCAACAGAGCATGAAGTGCACTCAAGTCGATAGATGGAGGCAAGGACCAACATCAGCAAGAGCTGGGATCTATGCTTGTTTAAACACAAAACAAACTATGTGCCAGGGTTTTAAGACATTATGTTAATCCAAATGCAATGTAATTTCATATAAAATGTTTTTCTACAGTGCCAGTAACTTTAATCCTTGGGGTTAAAAAAGCATAATAATAAAACCCCGTGTTTCAGCATCCCAAAATATTAAATTCTCCATAACCATTCAATAACATAATTTCATTGAAGTCGTAAAACAAACCACTTAAGGAGAGTCATAATAGGAAAGAGTATTTCATTTTATTCAACCATACATAGGATGAATCCTGAAAAAAAGTGATTTTCAGAGGAAAGAAATCATGTATAAAATTCAATACATAACAGTATTAATGAACTCCATAAACAGATATGTTTACATACCACAATGAAAAAATATTAAAACTTGAACTGCTTCAAATCAAGTTGATCCATGGGAGAGAAATATTATGAAGACACTGGTGAGTTTGTGTTGTTAGTCCAGGGAAATCTTGGCCACAAGAGGAAAGGGGAGACACACAGCTGTCTTTTTCCATTTGCTTTATTTACTATCTTCATGGATATTTGTGTCAGTTGCATAGTTAGCATTTAAACCTAATGCAAAGACTTGTCTCTTAACTCCTCTTCAAGCATTCTTTTATGTACTATCTCAATATTGAAATTTAAGTTATCCTGCAGTTCCTGAGTGATAATCATAAATTAATTGATGTCTGAGTAAAGTGAAACTGACTGCCATAGGTAGTTTCTTCCAACTGGTCAATTATTCACTTAAACTGTTGGTGGGCGACTGTGACCAGTGATAGTCATGCATATAGAGATTAGAAATGCATGTGAAAACGTCTCAATGTCAATTGCTTTGAAATGAATTCTTCTGTATGAAAAAAAAAAGTTGTGCTGTAAAGTATTCCTTGAGAAATGTTTATAATTCTATAATTCTTGTAAATAGTTTCACAGTAATTGCTTTCCAGCTAGAATATTCTAACTTAATTGCAGCACAGTCTCTTTAATTTCTTGTTCATTAATTTTTAACTAACTTCATAAAAGAATAAGAATAAAAAAAAAAATGATCTGTGAGTTGACTAGAGCCTACCGAAATCCACGCGACTCTCCCTTGGGCCACCCCCACACTGAGGGGGAAGGGAACATCCCAAGGAGAGAAAAGTATGAGAGTACACAGACCTCAGTACCTCATATCTGTTATTTTGATGTCTAAACTCATGTACCAACATTTTATGTCATTTATGAAATAACCCTCCACCCACTTCAGAGTCCGATGTCTTGTATGACCTCAGCTTTAGCCAGTCTTGATTCTTTGGCTTTCTTTATGAAATGAGTCTCAAAATATAGTCCCTCCCCAAAATGTTCCTCTTACATTTTGTTCTGTCTGGTAGACAGATCCTTATATGTCTCTCCTTTCCCTTATGTGCACGCTAGAACATTGTTTCTCTGAGTAGCCTCTTAAATGTACTGAAGTCTAAGTTCCTATTATTTCTTCTACTTCTTTTATATCGCATGCCTACTTGACTTTTGTCTGACCTTGACCAAGAATATAAATTCAAGGCAGAAGTTCTGGCTGATACTGTATCCCAGACACTAAAAACATTCAATGGCATTCAGTAGATATTTAATATTTTTGAATTAACTGATAATTTAGGAATATGTTAGAAAAGCACAAAAGGACATTTGATTTTAAATTTACTTTGCTCCCTTAATACATATAGAAGTAACCTGACTCAGATTTTATATTTTGTGAAATATGACTCATTCTGAAATTTTCATTTGTTTTGACATAGTTTGGAGACATGAAAAAGCTGTCAACAATTACTTCATTTTTATCTTGCTATGGATATTTTTTCCTGTTAAGGAATTACATCTGAATAAAGGGTACTATAACTTCTCAAATTGCCTTTGATAGTTTGGCAAACTTGAAAACTTAAAATAACAAAAAAATGTAATTCTTAAGCAAAAACAGAGAAAAATATAAACTACAAATGATTTTGTTAGACTGGCAAGTAAATCTTTAAATCACTCCTATTAAATATTCCATTGTTCTTGTTAATAGAGTCGCTATCTAGGTTGTTTTTGGCTTAGGACATAATGCTAGGCCTTATGGGAATAACAAAGGCACTAAAGGCTTTGTAATTAAATTATGAGCTTAATATATACAGTAAGATATTGGAAATCCAGGTAATGCATAATAAATAGAAAATAAATGAGCTACAGTGGAGTCCGATAATAAAAAATCACTTTAGATGGAGGTTGTTAAAAATAAAATAAAATAAGACAGGGTTGAAGACTACCTATGATTTCAGAAACACAATGGAAAAAAAGTGCTGTGTGCTTTTTCCTGGTAAGACATCAACAAATGTGTAGATACCAGATAGGACACTAATGACAGATGAAAGTAATGATTCTAACAATTTCCAGCATGATGAACTAATTATCTTAGTGGGATTGCTCGTAGAGTATATGTAAGTGGTTGCTTACAGAAACAGGGAGGTCCAAAGGGCAGCTGGAGCAGCAGAAAGCCACGCGAACGTGAGAACAGCTCCTGAAGGCTGCTTTCCCTGTGCTTCAGGAAGACAACTTTGTCATTTGGAAAGTCTCTTCTCCACAGGAATTATTACTGCTTATATAAACTTAGGGAGGAGGCTTGTGAACCTTGTAAGTTTTAGGAACTTCCTGAGTCTTAAAACTCCTTCCTCCAGGATAGAAGCTTCCATTCAGAAGAAATTCCTACACAACAAAGAGATTTTTCAAAATGAGGAAAAAAGACAAGGAAGATTACGCACAGAGTTTGGTGCATCAGCAAGAACGCAGAGCCCCATAATGAAAGGTAAGGTGTCCGTCCCCAAAAAGGAATAAAGGACAGATGCAATTTAGGCATTAGAAAACATTTTTATAAAATATGCTAAAAATGAAAAAATATCTTTTATTTTGAGTAGTAAAAAACATAGATTTTCTTATAAAATTAAGTTCACTTAGTTATGTTTCTCAGCATTAAATATATATTCTCTATCAACATAATCTCTATGTTAGTAATAATACTTGATATTTCCTTACAAAATTTATAAATTGCTAGCAAAGCCAACGTAATAAAACATCTAAACTTTTGAACTTGTGTCTATTAATTAAAGAGTCAGAAAATAGTTTCAAATCTCCATAAGAATATGAATTATTTTCAAGAAAGTTTCCCATAGATAATATATCTACAGTGAGAAAAACAAAATGTAAGAAAAATTATTGGCATAATATTCTATTGGCAAGTTTGAAATTTACTATGGTTCTCTCAGTTTTCACCAGCATCACAAAATGTAGAAGCTATACCCATTGTTGGCTATAAACCAAGATTTAGACAGGATCCTAAAGATCTCAGTGATTAGATGTCCTGCTCTGTTGGATTAATATGAACAGGTTGTGAAGACTGCACCATAACTCATGAATCCATATAACTTTGCCATTTTGAATATTACCAGTGAAAATTTGTTTTCTAATTAATGATGTTAGTGAACAGACAATTATTATCCTACCTAAAAAAAAAATTTGGTAACTGATGATACTAGTGAATAAGGTGCTGAGCCTGGCATTTCTGATTAGAGCAGCATTAGATCTCCTTTGAGATGTGCTTTCTTAATGAGAATGCTTGTTGTTCTCGGATTATAAGATTATAGTGTCAGCTGTGTAACATAAACTATTTCACACTGCTGTCTAACAAACTTAAAGTAAATTACAGCTGTCAGTATTAAAGGCTGTCTATATTTTCTGATGTCAGAGCTAATCATGTGAGCTCAAGGTTTCCTGCATGATGATGATAAGTATTCTAGTAAAATATAGGTCCAGCACTATTATTAATTATAAAGAGATTATTACAGGGCCATAGTCTCTTGGGGAAGTATTTGCATATTAGGATAAAAACTGAAGTAGTTTTACAGGCTATTAAAAATGGCTTACAATGTTATGTAGTATCAGAGTGTTGAGGGTATAGTGGGTATGACTATTTCCTGTTGGAATTTGTGGACAGTATTAGTGAGCAGTGCAATTAAGTGGGCCTTGGAAAAAGCAGTAAGAACTAATGAGAAGTACAAAAGACATTTGCTTTTACACAGAGAGAACTGGTTTGTCAAAAGTATAAGCTGAAAACAAAGTTTATTACAATTTGAAATAGAAGTAAACTAGTAAATGTATGATGAATCACAGTAGCCTAAGTGCCTAAAATTACTCTCTGCATCCCCAGATATGGTGAGAGCACATCCATAATCTCAGCACTAGGGAGGCTGAGGACAAAGACTGAGGATTTGAGGCTAGCTTGGGCCATATAGTAACTCTGATACCAGTTTGGCCTACACAATGTGACCCTGTCTCAAACAACAAGCAAGAAGTAATCAACAACTGGAATATCATAGTAAACTTCTAAGCAATTGAAGACCATTGCTACTATGTAGGGACAATAAAAGGGATCTCTCCTTTATACTTGGTACCTAAATCTGCAAGCAAAATGGAGATCAGGCTAGAAATAAAGAGATAGAGACACTGTTCCATTGAATAGGCATGATCATTTACTGTCCCATTGAACAGGCATGATGTCCCTGCATTGTTTCCCAAGCACAGTTATAGGAGGAAAGCAGACTTAAAGTGATCCTTCTTCAATATAGCTTGTGGTAGAGGAAAGGATAAAAAATAAAATAAGGGGCTGGAGAGATGGTGGTTAAGAGCACTGGCTGTTCTTGCAGAAGACCCAGGTTTGAATCCCAGCACCCATATGGCAGCTAACAGTCTGTAACTCCAGTTCCAGGGGATCTGGCACCCTCTTCTGTCCTCTGCAGGCATTGCTTGACATGGGTGCACTTACATATATGCAAGTAATATACTCATACAACTTAAAAATAATTTAAAAAATAATTAAAAAGGGAAAATAAAAGATCAGAGTGTGTTTCCCTGGGTTGGATTCCTATCTTAAACCTCACCCACCCATGACTCAGGGACCCAGGTAAAGGGTGGGGGGGCAGTTGTAGAAAGATTCTAAGAGCTCAATCAAGCATGAACATGTGAAAACAGAACTTCCAGGACTCTTGGAACTCATTCATATGAATGTACAGTAATGGTGACAGCATGCATAAGACCCATGCAAACTCAATTAGATAAAAACCCAGCATAGAACTGGGGAAATGGGCAGGAGGTTTCAACTTTAGCTGAGGAACTATTGGCACCTGATTATTGCAGCATGAAGAGTTGATCTTCTTTAAGGGACTGACTTTAGATAGACTGACTAGACTCCAATGGATGAACTTGTACCAAGGGGCATCTGGGTACACAAATTTGACTCGATATGCCTTAGCATATATGACAGAGTGCATGAAATCTGATTGGGGGTAGGAAGGTGCACATGGGGGGAGAGGTTCTAAATATGATTAAGATCTTGTTTGTAATGCACAAAAATATAATGAAAATATATATTGAGAAAAAAAAAATAAAATAAAAATGAAACTATGATATTCACAGGTAAATGGTTGGAACTGGAAATACACCTTGAGTGAGGTAACTCAGAACCAGAAAGACAAACATCACCTTACTCTCATAAGTGGATGTTAGCTTTGACTCTTTAGATAGGTGTGTTTCGATTGTAAATTCCACAGAGGGCTATAAACTAAAAGGGGAACATGGAGAGGGGACTCATGAAAGGGGAAATTGTGTTATAAAGGGACAGAGGGCAATGAGGGAATAGCAAGGGCTAAATGGGGTGGAGAATGGGGGGCAGGGCAAGGGAGGGAGTAAGAAAAGCAACAAGCAACAGCTGAAGATCTGCTTAAACATTCACATGGAAACCTACTAATATGGAAGCTTCTTAACATATATACATACACAAGCTAAAAAGAGTATAAATGGATCTGATGGCTAGTCCTGGGTGTCAACTTGATTGGATATGAGATTAACTGAAATGAAAGAGATCTTCTTGATTGGATCATCTAAAGGCAGAAGACATACCCTAAACGTGGGCGTTACCTTCTGATTGCAGCCGGTATAAAAGGCCACAGCAGAGAACACCGGGTTTCTTGCTGCTTGCCTTCTCTCTCGCTGGTGAGATCGTCTTGGTGCTGTAGACTGAAGACTAGCTTATCTTTGGGAATTTGTCAGACCTTCAGTGCCAGATCGGGACTACTGAGACATCCAGCCTTGTGGACTGAGCAACTACAGATTCTCAGCCTCTCCAGTGTGGTGCAGCCATTGTTGGACTACTCGGACTCTATCCTGTGAGCTAAGCTAATAAATCTCTCTCTCTATATATATTCATCTTACTGGTTTTGTTTCTTTGGAGAACCCTGACTAATACAATGGAGTTACCCTATAATGGGGAACATTTATGTTTATTAAAGTAATTGAGAGTTTCCCTAAAACGTGGCATGCCTTTATTGTGAAGTTTCCAACCATTTAAGTAAAGTAATTCTACTTAAACTCTTTTAGAAAACTACAGCTCAGACCCTTACTAAGTCTATGTGAGCAGCCTTAAATCACTTAGAGAACTACCCAAAAGTTTTGAAAGGAAAGCTCTATGATGATCCAGATGCAGAAAAATTTAATAGTAACTTAATACTTTCTCTGAAAATTTTTGCTATTTCCATATAATATATTTTAATCAAATTTAGATTCCCTCCCCGATCTGCACCCCTCTTACGGCCCCCTGCCAGATTTTGTGTATTCTGTCATATATATTAAAGCCTATTGAGTCAAATCTATATCCTCAAGTGTCCTTCAGCGGGGTCCATCCAGTGGAACCTGGTTAACCTATTTAGCGTCATACAGTTAAAGAAAACTGACTTTCCCTCTCAGTAGTTATTGGTTGCCAGTTGTTCTTCAGTGAAGTGTGGAGCATCTTACCCACTTCCCCACTCCTGTGCTGGGATTTTGTCTGGCTTGATCTTGCATGGGTCTCGTGCATGCTGTTATCATTGCTGTGAATTCATTTGAGTAACTTCCCTCTTTCTATAAAATTCTGTTTCTTTGTGGCCATTTACCACCTTGGGTTCTTACCATCCTTCCACTCCCTCTTCCGAAATGGTCTCTGAGCCTGGAGTGGCAGAGATCTGATATGGGTGCCCTACTCAGGGATAAGAAGCCTGCGGTTTCATAGCTTCTGTACTTTGACAGCTGTGGACTTCTAGGTTAATCTTCATCCGTTTCATGAGGAAGCTTCACTGGTGAGAGTTGAGAGATGCATTAAATTATTTCTTCCCCTTGTTCTGCTATGTTCCCTGAGCCCTAGGTGTCAAGGTTGCTTTGTAGAGGTTTCACTTAGGACAGGGAACCCCAAAGACACTTATTCTCTGCATTCGACTGGCTGTGAAGCTTCTTTGATGAATGATGAGAGGTAAACTTGTCTGTAACTATAAGGACACATATTTACAATATACTGAGAAATTACAAGTTTTAAATATTTATTTATTATTTTTCATCTTCTGTGTATAAGTACGGACAGTTGTTAGCCATAATGTGGTTGCTGGGAACTGAACCCAGGTCCTCTGCAAGAGCAGCCAGTGCTCTTAGCCACTGAGCCATCTCTCCAGTATAGAAATTAAATTTCTCTAGGGAAGTGACAGAAGTGGGTTTTTCTCTGGTGTCTATGCCATCTCTAACCATGTATATTTGACTATGTCTATGGTGCCACACATGAGTTTGCTCCCACTGAGCAGGCCTGAAGTTTAATCAGACAGTTGTTAATTACCCCCAAGACAGAAATGCTACTATTGCCCCAAAAGAGATTAGTTGCTGGGCTGGTCATTGCTGTGGTTCATAGACTTTATATTGGATGGAATCACTGATTGGTTTTTCTCCTTTGAAAGTTTCATAGTATCTTCTGATACTATGTGAGCTAGTCCAGGAGGAGTCTTCCATGAAATTGTCACAATGAATGCAGAAATAACATGGAATAACACCAGACATCTCTTCATGATTTAAAAAAATGTCATCAAACAAGAAGTGGTTTTCCTTAAGTGCGTAAATGGCATCTACATCCATCATTGTGCTTAAGGATGCACTTAGTTATTCACATAAGCTTGAAAATTAAAGAAGGAAAATTTCCTTAACCATTTTATTCAATATTGTTCTAAAGTTTCTAAATAGTGCAATAGGTAACAAAAAACAAAAGAAGTCCAAAAGAAAAGGCAAGATTCAAAATTCTCTTTACTCATGATAACATGACTATCATAAAAGAAAAAAAAAAACAAAAAACGAATTCATAAAAATCAACAAAACTAGGGGCTGGAGAGTTGGCTCAGTGGTTAAAAACACTGAATATTCTTGCAGAAGACCTGGGTTTGATACCAGCACCCACATGGCAGCTAACAACTGTTCATAACTCCAGTTCCAGGGGATCTTCTGTCCTCTGCGGGCATTGCACAACATGGGTGCACTTGCCTACATGCAGGCAATACCCTCATACACATAAAAAACAAATAAATAAAATATTTTTAAAAAAATTGAACCAAAACTATTAAGTAAACCTAAAAAGTTTTCAAAATGAAAGTTTAATATGCAGGGGCTGGAGAGACAGCTCATTGGTTAAGAACACTGATTGTTCTTGCAGAAGACCCGGATTTGAATCCCAGCACCCACATGGCAACTAACAACTGTCCGTAACTCAAGGTCCAGGGGATCTGACAGTCTCTTCTGTCCTCCTCAGGCATTGCACAACACGGGTGCACTTACCTACATGCAGGCAATACATGCATACACACAAATTAAAAATAATAAAATATTTTTTTAAAAAGTTCAATATGCAAAACTCAATTTTATTTCTGTATACTATAATTTAATTATATAAATATTTTAAGCACAATTAAAATTGTGAATTTGAACACTCCTAATTATCTAAAAAGAAATGAAACTATAAGGTGTTTCTAGATGCCTCATCAGGAAAAGGTACTTGCTGCCACCAATTTGAGCACCAACTCTGGAATTCTCATGGTATAATGGGAGAATTGACTCCTGCAAGTTGTCTTTTGACCTCCCTGTGTGCTGTGGCAGAGAGAGAGACAGAGAGCGAGAGCGAGAGCGAGAGTGAGAGAGAGAGAGAGAGAGAGAGAGCAATACATGAAAATTCTAATAAAAAAGAAATAAAACTATGAGATAGTTTAAATCTTTCCAGTATATACACTTGGAATTTGGCCATGTAAAACTATCTGTAATGCATGTCTTAAATTAATTTGAAAAATTATTTTTTAATTGCATAATACAATCAGTGATTGCTTAGGTTTTAGTTCAGCTACATGAGAAAAGACACATTTCCATAGTTTAAAGGAATAACAATATTTGTTATTTTAAAATCATTTCATATTTCTCACTTTCTCATGTAAGTTGATTATAATATAAAGGCAAGATATCTCTGACATTAATTACAATGTAGAGTAAAAGCAAGTTATCTCTGGCATGTTTAGTACTCACTGCTTGTTTTAAGGTACATGGAAAAAAGAAGTGGTTATATATCATTGTTGTGCCATGGTGGCAGTAAAATACCTTTCATGTAAGCATAAGTAAAATGTAGATTTACAGAATTGTCTTTGTCCTGGTTAACCTTGAGGGTCAACTTGATACTGCCTAGAGTCACCTGAGAGGCAATTATTCAATTGAGGGCTTGAGAAGACAAGCTTGGCCTATGGGCTTGTGGGGAGCATTGCCTAGATTGTTAACCGAGGTAGGACTGCCCATCCCACTGTGGGTGGCATCACCCCTGGATTCTAAGAAAGCTGGCTGAGCATGAGCGTGGAGTGAGTGAGTAGAGTTAGTGAGCCAGAGAGTAAGCAGGCACACTCCATGGCTTCAGGGTCCCTGCCCTAAGATCCTGCCCTGACTTCCCGCAGTGATAAATTATGACCTGGAAGTGTAAGACCAAACAAACCCCTTCCTCTTCTAAGTTGATTTGGTCATGATTTTAGTATGTCACAGCAACAGAAAGGAGATGAGAACATCCTATTAATAGGAATTGTTTTATTTTCCTTACAATGATAAGTCATCTTTTTAGATAATATTTTATTGATTCTTTGAGAATGCCAGTGCATTTTGAGCATTTTCAGACCCCCTCCCACTTCCTTTCTCATGGTCATTTTTTTCCCGAAAGACATACTTTTCATATTTCAGCTGTGTTTAGCAATAGATCTTTCTCTTTTGTTTTCCACTAATATTTTTCTATGAATATATATAACTGATATGTCTATAAACATCAAGTTATCCTTGAGGAGTTCAGAAGACAACTTGTGGGGATCAGTCCTCTCTTTTCATCATGGGGATCCCAGTGACTGAACTATTTGTCTGACATGGCAACAAATGCCTTTACCTGCTATGCACCTTTCTAGCCCTTAAGTAGTTTTAGATATGAAACCTATCTACATAAAATCATGATCCACAATGAATAAAGATCAATATTTGTATTTTCTTAAGTTAACATTGTAAATATAGCTATCAAACAATTAAATATTGTAGCTGTGTTATTAATAAGCCAATCTTTTTTCTCACTGATTAAAAGCCATCAAATAACATGGAATAAAAACACAGCTTGAAGTAGAATCTGCCAGTATAACCAAGTTAATCGGTTGATTTTATTGGTCTGACAATATACATTCTGTATGGTGCCTGGACTTAAGGATAGATGATATGGAGGAGAATTAAGGAAATTAGCATTACAAATTAATTATAATCTAATTCTTTGACAACAAACAAAAACAGTAAGGAAAAAATTGTACATTTGTACATGTTTTAGATTTTTTCATTCACTTAACTCTGACTCAATTCCTAGACTTTTCTGTGGTCGTGATAATCTTCTGTTCTTTTTGTAGATCTTATGTTAATTGTAGCTTCTTTCAAAATGTCTTGTTCTTTAATTTAGGTCAGGAATAATCTGGGATTTTTGCCTGTTTGTCTCTGTTGCACAAATATTAGCCATTGACTAAGAATACCAATTATACCACACAAAGACTCCCTATTTTTTTTTATTTCCTCACTAAATCAGTTACTCCTTAAGGGCAAGCATCAGCTTACTAAACATTGAATCCATGGTGTTGAGATAGATTTATTAGCCTAGATTTGCTTTATAGACTCAATATAGAAACTAAAAATTATGAAAAAGATTAAATGGGTATGTAAGAAAAGTTCATCTCTTCTAATAAAACTAAAAGTTTATTTGAAAATATGTATATATATTTTATTAGTGAGAAAGTTTTATAGTAGAAGTCTGTAACAAAGGGATGTACAATACAGCTTTTATCTAAGTGAGAGTAATCTGATAGTTCAAAAGGATTGGAACTGAGGAAATCTGTAGATAGAAGGAATAGCAGAGTCTTAAATGGAAGTAATTCAAGCAAAAATGCCATTATCATCATCATAATTGGTAATTACTGAGAGTTTGTTGAATGCTAAGTTTTATGAACTACTTCTCTGGAGTAGCCGTATGATTAGTCTAGTGATTCAGCAACAAAACAGATGCATGCAAAGTGCGTTAGGGATCTTACCTTCCAAAATGGCCTTGAACAATCCCTCCCTGTGACTACCCGGTACATTCCCTTTGAATTTGGCCTGGGTTTACTAACACAAGAACAACAGACTGTGACCTAAGTCACTCAATGTTCTTTCTTAGCACAGACCATAGAGAGAGACCATAGTTTCCATCCTGAAATATTTCTTTCCTGTTCTCTTTGGATCACTTGTTCTTGAAAAAAAAAATTCAGCCTCGAGGGACACTAGCTACCTTATAAGGCAGCTGTGGACATGGACGTCTACATCAGAATGAAGGCAGAAGCCATCAGTCACTCCTTGCTCTTGTCCATCACAAACAGAAAATAACGAGAGCTCTAGCCAATGCATAGCTTCCAATATTATGTGATACAGTGATCTGAAATCACTCAGCTATGCTGTTTCCAGGTTTCTAATTTAAGGGGAAGAAGTGTGAGATCTTTTCTGTGTGTGTTTCAAGCTACTAAATATTTGGTTGAACTGTTGGCTAGCATGGGAAAACCAGTTTAGTTAGTGACATAGGAGGGATTTAAACCCTGATCTCTGATCCTGCCATTCCCCTCAATTTTACTGAACAAAACCAAACAAAACGAGTCTCTATACGGAGATATTAAGCTAAAATATTTTCATATACAGACTTGGCTTTTTAGAACTGTTTTAAGCTGACTCACCTACTCATGCATGGACTTCCTCATCACATCTTCACACAATGTATTTGCCGGACACAATACGCTTATATTGAGGATTTTTTTTTATGCCTAAAGCCCTTAGTACACACCAGTTTGCACACTTGATATATAGTGCTGTGAATCATCATTATATTATTGTACTGAACATTTTTTTTTCTGCCTTAAATCGTCAGTGTTCAACCCACTGAAGGCCCTTGGCAATCTGGAAAACACTAATCTTTTCATTGAAGTTATCGTTCTGCTTTTCCCAGAATATTATATTGTTGAAGTCAGTTAACATGTAGCCTTTCAAATTGAT
Organism: Nannospalax galili; assembly: GCF_000622305.1. Classification (NCBI taxonomy): domain Eukaryota; kingdom Metazoa; phylum Chordata; class Mammalia; order Rodentia; family Spalacidae; genus Nannospalax; species Nannospalax galili. The sequence continues at coordinate 105,790 of NW_008355454.1, forward strand.
TTATTTCACTTAGTAAACATTTAATGTTCCCCCGAGAACTGAATGATATTCCATTTCCAGGTGTGTATATTCATCTGCAGAGGGGCATCCTGGCAAGTACCAAGTTATGAATAAACCGATGTTATGTTTGCAGGCTTCTCTATGGACATACATTTTAATTTCTTTGGTAAATATCAAGAAGTATATTGCTGGATCATATTAGAAAAGTTTTCTTTCTGAAAAAGCCATAAAACTGAGGTACAATTGGCTGTATCATCCCACCTTCCTTCCGGTAATGGGTGAGTTCCCAGGCTTTTGTGTGGTATTTTTAGTGATTTGAACTTAACCATTCTAAGAAATGTTTCCCATCTTCCTAATGGCATATGATGCAGAACATCGTTCACAGGGTTATTTGCCCTGACTTTGCTTTTCTTTGATGAGGTTTTAAGGTCTTTGACCCATGTTTCAAATGGATTTTTGATCTCTTATTTATATCTTTAAGTGTTTTTAAAGTTACTATGTATTTTTGCAAATCTTTCTTTCTATCTGAATCTGTCTTCTTATTCTACTGATGACGTCTTTCTTCAGTGTCTTTCTATGCACTTTCTGCCATTTCTGTTCTTTTCTATTGCATTGTGATTTTCCAACCCTAAAAATTCTAAACACCAGTTTTCAGAAATGTGTGGGTTGGTAAGATGGCTCAGCTAGAGGCACTTGTTTGTAGTCAGGCCTCTGGAAATGAGTTTGATCTCAGGACCTCAAAAGATGTCAGGAGAGATCAGACTCCTGAGACTCCTGAGCGTATTCTGTTTTCTGATTTCCACATGTGTGCCAAGGCAGGCATGACACACACACACACACACACACACACACACACACACACACGCATGCACAAACTGCTTCTGTCTCTCTGTCTCAAATACAGAATAAATAGAAAAATAAATTTTAAAAGACTCAAGCATAAGAAAAACAATGCCTTCATTATCACCTACTGCGTCTTTTGGTCTTCATGCCATATTCTATTCTGCACATTTTATCTCCAGCTAAATAGTACCACAACAAAATTGGTCAAAGCCAACAACAGCTTTTCATTCTTGCTAATCTAGGATTATAGGAAAGGACAATCTCATTTGTTGTCTTGAGGACAAACACATATGCAAGCACAGAATAAGTAAAAAATCTGCTCACTGTGGCCTGGACCTTCAACTCAGTTGAAGTCTTAAGGCCTGAAATGATGGCTCTTGGAGATGGCCTTTGGAAGACAATTTGTGTTCAATGAGATCATAAAAGTAGACCCTGAGATGGCCTTTGGAAGACAATTTGTGTTCAATGAGATCATAAAAGTAGACCCTGAGATGGGATTAGCAAGTTCTCTCTAGCATGTGTTGATACAAGGGGAAAATGATGGTCTATATTCCAGGAAGAGAACCCTTACAGGTCTCTGTATTACCCAGTAGTTTGATCCTGGAGTTTCAGCTGCCAGAAGTAGAAGAAATGAACCTGTTGTTTACACTTCCGTCTATGGCATTTTGTGTTAGGAGCTGGAATGGGTTAGGACGGATTTTGGTAACAAGAAGTAAGAAATGAATGCTATACAAAGAGCCAAAAATGTGGCAGCAGCTTTGGAATGGGTAATGAGTTAAAATAGGAAGCATCTTGTGGCATATGCTAAGCATGTAGACATTAAAAGTAATTCCAGTTACACTGTATGAAATTCTCAAAGAGATAATAAAAACATTATATTGAATAAATGTGATTCTGGTGAAGATTCAGACAGAAATGAAGAATAATGTTATTGAGAACCAGAAAAATGTGATCCATGCTATAAAGTGACAAAAGACCATTCTGAACAATGTTTTAATCTTTGTGGAAAGTAGAACTAATGAGTAATAAAACTGGATATTTTACTCAAAAGATAACTCAGTAGAATGTTAAAGTAGCAGTTCAGTTCCTTCTGAATGCTTATAGTAAAACAGGACAGTGGAGAGATGAATCAAAGAAAGAGCTGTTAAGCAAAAAGAATCAACTTTCAAAAGTTTGGAAAGTTCTTAGGCTATACATATTAAAAGATGACTAAAGTTACTTTTATTTTATTTTAGTTTTGGAGGAGTTATTTTTCTTGTTTTTTTTTTTTTTTTTTTTACTGAGTCTCATATAAGCTGGCCTTGCCTCCATGAGGCCAAAGATGACCTTTTTTTTGAGTCAGGGTCTCCCCCTTCAGCCCCAGCTGACCTAGAACTCACTATGTAGACTATGCCAGCTTGGATCTCACAGAGATCTACCTACCTCTGCCTCTTGAGTGCTGGGATTAAAAGTGTGCTGCACCATGCCCAATAGTTAAGCTGGCTAAGAGAACACCAAGATGTGGTTTAGGAACTTTTCACAAAGAGATGAGTGTAAGATGGGATTGTACCATAAAAAAACCTCCAATTAGGGCTAAAAGAGTCAAGATAAAAATGAAATGAAATGAAGCTTAGAGATTCATATCATTCTGTAAGATTGGACTACAGGGTTATTCATTTGCAAATTACTGAGATTTTTGTTATTAGCACTGAGATGAATTCAAGGCCTTGCACATGCATAATACATTATCCTCCACTGAGATGTATTCTAAACTCCAATAAGGGTTATTCTTCAATAGACTAAGAATTTGGTGGCTATTCCTCAAAGAGAATAGAGTCCAAAGACAATTCAGAAATCATTAGAGGTGTTGCTTGGTTGTCTAAAGTCTTGAAGTCTGTGTTATCTCCAGCTAAGCCTTATGAATGGGACCATCCAGAGCTTTGGGGGTGGGATACCCTTTTGGAAGATCCATGGAGGTGGTAATTGTGCTCCAGTGAGTCCACAAAGAAGGATATTGATTCAAAGATTATTCTCAAGTGTTGTGAGACAACTGAATTTGCTTCATACTTGTATAAGACCTGTTCCCACTTTCTTCTTTCCTATTTCATTTTTGAAAATAGCAGTGTCTACTCTGAGGTTAGTTCATTACCATCTGATTATATAGGCCCCTGCTTGTGGCATTTTGTTATAGTAGCCCAAAATGAAGAGGGCACTCTGACGTAACTTACCAAGAAATGTGAATAAGAGCATCACCCGAAAATAATTCCTGTACTTCTTGATTTTGGTAAAGATTAACTTTAGTGTACTTAGTAAAATAGTAAACATATTTATAATAATTTAGTACATGTGCTTTAAATTCAATATTTTATTATAATAATCACTCAAATGCTAGCACAATTAAAATTAAAGATAGATTCACTAAAACGATCTTCTCTGTCTTCATTTTCACTTGAATTTAATCTTTAAATAAAATCTACATCATAATCCCCAAACATCATAATCCCAGAGGAATTTTAATTTCTCATATATGTATAGATTCTTTGAATCAAGTAAATTAGTGCAGTAATTACTTAACAATGTTAATAATGAATGAGTAAAACATAATAAAAGACTTTATGTGAATAGTAAAGTATTGGGATCTTTTCTCGTAAGGATGTAAGGATAAGTGATAAGTATGCTGACAGCCTATTCACTGAGTCATTAGTCCATTTGCAGTGCATTCAAGGTAATTGAAGGCTTAAGAAAGCAAGTTTATAGATGTGTTACCTACACTGATTAGGAAATACAGGCATGGACTTTCCTGTAAAAGTCCACAAAAGAAAGATCTAGGAGGGCATTACTTAGAATTTGATTCTCTATTGGAATCCTGCCAGCATTTAAAGATTATTTCAGAGATTTGAGACACTAATGTTAAACATGGATGGATGGGATGAAAGTTCAGCTGCACAATATTTTTGCAAACACAAATGCATCTTCTTCCACCTGTATTATAAATGTGGTACATTCCCTAGACCAACATAATTTCTTATTGTATTCTAAATATGGACTCTTATATTTACAAACAAGTGCACCTCTTGCCACTCATTAAAGAAGCTTCTTTTTTGCAACAGATGGAGACTATTAAAAAGTTCCACAACCGGGGGCTGGAAAGACGGCTTGTAGTTAAGAGCACTGGCTGCTCTTGCAGAGGACCTGGATTCAGTTCCCAGCACCCACATCGTGGCTAACAACTGTCCACAACTTCAGTTCCAGGGGATCCAATGCCCTCTTCTGACTTCTATGAGCACTTTATGACAAGGGTGCACTTACAAATATGCAGGCAGTACACTCATACACATAAAATAAAAAGAATGAATATATTTTTTTAAATGGACTGGAAAGCTGGCCTAGATATTAATGGCTCAGGCTCACAGCCAAAAAGACAAAAAGTTCCACAACTGGCCAAGTGCAGAGATAAGTGACTGTTAGGTGTCCAGACCTAAGTGACACATCTAAAATGCAAGTTTTACACATAACTCAGGGAACATGGTAGAAGAGTGAATGGAAAGAATATAAGAGACAGAGAACAAGACACCTGTCACTAACTAATGCATTCTAGACATAAGGCTGCACCAATGAAATCTCCACAGTATGATAGTCTAAAGAGATCTGCATAATGACAAAAGCAGTCGGTGACTCCCCCAAGGTCATGGGGGAATGTTCATGGTCCTACCACAAGAAAAAGAGCTGCAGGCAATCAATGGATACTGAGGGAAAGAATAAGTTTTTCCCACTCTCAAGTTCACTGAGCGGTTATCTAATCCCAAATGGAAAACCATAAACACAGATATCAGGTATACATGAGCACCACTAAATGGTCTCAGTGCAATGCACACACACACACACACACACACACACACACACACACACACACTCAAGACAACTGATGAACAATAGCAATAATAATCAAAGAAGAGGACAATAAATTGAGAGGGAGTGGGAGACATGAGAGGAGTTGGTGTGGGGCTGGGAGAGATGCAAAGAATGCAAAGACAAGACTCATATTTGAAATTCTCAAAAAAAAAAAATAGAAAACATATAGCACATATTGCAAAAAGAAGATTTTTAAAAGCAAACATTTAATGTTTGGAGTATTAGATCTTTGACATAATTGAATTGTAAATTAAATTCAAATTATTTGAGAATTTTTACCTACCTTCTAAAGGGAAAGGTATCCATTGTATGACAGCAGTGATAAATGCATCTTACATGAACTAAGTGCATCAATACAAAATCACAACTTTCACCTCAAAGAGGATAAAATATACTTTATTATGGATCCAAAATAAAGGACCATGGCCCAGGAACACAGATTCCGTTTACTTCAAATTCCATGTTCTAACATGGTAACATTTTCATGATGTTTTTATAGTAACAGAAGAAATAAAATCATACATTAAGGTACTTTTCAAGTACGTTGTTCGAAACATCCAGTAGATGGGTTGTAGAAAAACAATGCAATCTCCACTATAGGCCTCTGATTGTCATCTCACAAGCTAGGGGTCTGTTTTTACATTGCAAAGAATTTGCCTAATAGTTGCAAAAATCTTAGGCTGAATACAGAGGTGTGTAATGAATAACTAAGGAGGGATCATGACAGCCAAAGACAGTTTGTAATTAGGCCTTGGACCTGTAACATTTCAACTTTGTATTTCTAATCAGTCACTCATCAAACAAGCATGTCTCCTTCCTAGGAAGAAGTGGCTTGGTCAACATAATGTCTAAGATATTATTAACTATTAACTGTTATTAAGTATTTCCTGTAATACCCCATAGTTTTTCTAATAGTTTGGGTGACTGGATTATTCTTTACTCTGTTAGATCATGGCCTTGCCCCTTTAAGCCAGATGTTTTCCTTTGTTCAGAAGACTTCTCTGAACCTGTCTTCCAGGGCTCTCCCTGGCATCCTGTTTATGTCTGCTATCTTTCTCTACTTTAAGATATTTCTCACAATGAAGCTATGCTTTCAGGTTTTAAAGTAAAGCCTATTTTCTCTTCAAGGAGCTGTGTTGTCACTTTTTAAAGCTGTCCCACCTCAAGATGCAATTATGACTCCTATGGTCTTGGAGGCCCTCTCCTTTTAAAGCTCACTTCTGAAGGGTAATTTTGTATCAGCTCCTTTCCAAAACTAACCACTTCCACTGCCTCATTTCTAACACACTATATAGAAGAGACTCCCAACAAACTGCTTGATGAATGAGACAGATGAGAAGCAGAAACTCTTTTTGTTTTCCTTGTATTTTAACATCTTGAGTTAAACATGAGTGAACATAAAATGAAAGACGTGTCATTTCTCTTGAAATTATTCTTTTATATTACTAAAATTGAAGCCAAAGATTTACAAAGGTGTTCATTTGATTAAAAAACAGATTACTCTAAAATTTGTAAAAGTAAAAAATATGTGAAATATTCTAAGAAATGATTAGAAATAATTGAAAAAACAAAAGTAAATACAAAGCTTCAATATTAAATATAAACCACTTAGTAAAATGCCTATTAAATAAATACTATTGTATTTGAATTCTTGCTTTCCAGAAGGTTATTTTCTTATTTTTACTGCATTCTAAAACCTAATGCAAAAATGAAACAAACATGAAATTCCAAATGAATCAAAGAAGTTAACACTTGACAACCTGAATTTGCTAGAGGAAGAAGTAGGAAATACACTAGAACATATAGACAGAAAAAGGACTTTCTGAACAGGGTCCAGATATCACAGGCATTAGACCAACAATTGACAAATGGGATTTTATAAAACTAAAAAGCGTCTGTACAACAAAACACACCATCATTTGATTGAATAGGCAGCCTACACAATGGGAAAAGCATCTTTACCAGCTATACATTTGACAGAGGGTATCTAGAATATACAAAGAAAATTTTAAAAATCTAAAAATCAAAAGAACAAACAAGCACATTAAAAATTGGGTAAGGGACAAAACAGAGTTCTCAAAAGATAAAATGCAAACGACTGAGAAATAATTCTGAAAATATGCAACATCTTTAGGTATCAAGGAAAGGCAAATTGAAACTACTTTGAGATTCCATCTTACCCCAGTCAGAATGGCTAAGATCCATAAAACAAATGACGACAAATGCTGACAAGGATGTGGGGGGAGGAGAAATCTAGTTCATTGCTGGTGGGTCTGAAATCTGGGCAGTCACTGGAAATCAGTGTGGAGTTTCCTTAAAAAGCTAAAAATAGATCTACAACATGATCTAGCCATACCACTTGAGGACATACACCCAAAGAATTTTATATCCTACTACAGAGATACCTGCTCATCCAAGTTCACTGATGCTCTTTCACAATAGACAGAAAGCAGAAATAACCTAGATGTCCATTAACTGATGGATGCATAGTGAATATGGTGTATTTACACAATGAAATATTATTGACCTGTTAAGGAAAATGAACTTATGAAATTCACAAGTAAATGAACAGAGCAAGAAAAAATCATCCTGAGTGAAGCAACCCAGACCCAGAAGACAAAGATCATATTTTCTCTCTTATAAGTGAGGATGCTAGCCTTGACTCTTTAGATACGCACATTTCAAGTGGGAAATTCATAGAAGCAAGGATATTAGTAAATGGCAATGGGCAGCGCTTCATGGGATGCGAGATGAAATACAGTGATATAAAAGGAGATGGACTAATGGACTAGGACTGGTTACAGTGGGTAGAGAATGGAAGTTCAGTATAGAGCAAGAAGTATGTGGTGGGATCCCTAACACTAGGGATCTTTTGAAACAGGGACATGGAAACTTAGTATAATAGAAATGTCTTTATATCTATATGGTTTAAATGAAGTTACTCCATAACAGGGGTACCATGTCCCTGTCAGACAATGTAGGCTAGAAAATAAAAAGCCCAATGCCAAAAGGATGAGAGACTAGGAACCAGGCACCAGAACTCTCTTCTGGCCTTTCTGGCCTCTAGAAAAGACCTCAGAGCTGCTCCTTTGGGGTCCCTGCCCTATGTTACTAATTTCTATCTCTTTGTTTTCATCAATTTTATATGGAATAAATTATTTCTACCCTTAGATTTGTCAAACTAAAATTATAGTGACTACATTCAGTGCCCCAGAATCGTTCTGTCTCAGTTAGGTAATTGATAAAATGCCAGAATGTGAAGATCTAAAAGAAAAAGAAAACCTGAAAATGATTATTTGGCAAACGCATGACCCTGATATTGGATGAAATGATCTAGTGAAATTACAAAGTAAACACTTTTAGTTCTATTTGAAAAGTCATGGTTGGTCTTCATATACTTATTTCTCAACTCAAGTACCTGAAATATGAGAATTAACAGACAAAACATTTGTATTTTGAGCTAAAACTTTGATTTAGTTATGAGTTAGTACTAGGTGGAACTCATATCAAATCCATCATTGTCTTTAGCTTGACTAGAATCTAACCCTCTATTAAACTGTATTTTCACTTTTCTTAGTAGACCCTCAGAGAAGGGTCACAGCAATTGTTCATATGGTGGTGACCTGAAGAAATGCCACTCACAGGAACCATCCCTGAACATGTGCCTGTTATCATAGTGAAGATCTAACCACCCAGACATAAATATTGCAATTTAACTTGATCAACAATTTCTAAACTTGTTTATCTCACAATGCTTCTAAACCAATAACCTCTTTTCTCCTACTGAAATACTTTCCCTTTACTATGATTTAGGGAACATGGAACCAGGTTATCTAATGAAATAAATTCAGGCCATGTTTGCTTAACTTTCCAAGGACTGGCTTCTTGGATTTAAAGATTATATTTAGACATAGCCAAAAACTTAATATATATTTTGATAATATATCTTCTATCTATATCTTCAATATAATTTTTATATCCCTGGTAGTTTCTCTGTAATGGATATTAAAACCAAATTACTTCTATAATTTAACAGTAAAAAGAAATATTGGGGCTGGAGAGATGGCTTAGCAATTAAGAGCACTGGCTGCTCTTGCAAAGGACCTGGGTTTGGTGCCCAGCACCCGCATGACAGCCAACAACCATCCATAAATCCAGTTCCAGGGGATCCAACACTGTCCTCTGACCTCTGTAGGCATTGTGTGACATGGGTGTATTTACATACATGCAGGAAATGCACTCATGCCCATAAAATAAAAATAATAAATAAAAGTTTTTTTTTAAAAAAGGAATATTTGAGTTGTATTTTTAACACAACAAAAGAGGATCGGCATTTTTAAAAAACTGAACATTTAATTCAATATATTATTTCAAATAATTCCATTGGTTAATACATCCATTTCTCTACTTTTTCTTTAATTTGCTTATTTAAAATAGTTTTACTTTTTAACACAACAAAAGAGGATCGGCATTTTTAAAAAACTGAACATTTAATTCAATATATTATTTCAAATAATTCCATTGGTTAATACATCCATTTCTCTACTTTTTCTTTAATTTGCTTATTTAAAATAGTTTTACTTT
>NW_008355454.1:115250-123176 GCF_000622305.1 Nannospalax galili
GTGTTGATCTGCTGGAGTCTGTTTAACCTAAAGAGGCCCATGCTTGAAAGAGATGGTCTCTGTCCTTCTCAACAGCCATCTGTTAACACAATTTTCTTGGGTGGGATTGGAGATACTTACCCACTTCCTCATGTCTATGCTGGAATTTCTTTTTCTGGTTTGAGCTTGCATAGGACTCATGCATGCTGTCACCATTATATGAGTAACTGACCACTTGTCTGGAAAACTCTATTTTCTTCTGGTCACTCACTGCTCTAGTTTGCCTTCAACTGCCGTGACAAAACTCTCTGACCAATACCGACTGGGAGAAGAAAGGGTTTGTTTAGCTTATATCATCTGGGTCACGGTTCAGCACTGAGGGAGCTCAAGGTAGGAACTCGGGGCAGGAACCTGAAGGCAGGAGTTGAAGCACAGGTCATGGAGGAATGATGCTTACTGGCTTGCTCCCCTGTCCTGTGTTCAGCCTGCTTTCTTGTACAGTACAGAACAATCAGCCCTGGGTGGCACAGTCCACAATGGGCAAGACCCTCCGACATTATGCAATAATCAAGAAAATACCCCACAGACACGGCCACAAGCCAGTCCAATGGAGGCAATTTCCCATGTGAGGTGCTCTCAACCCAGGTGTGTCAAGTTGACAACTAAAGCTATGCAGCACACCCACTACCTCTGGTCCTTACAGCCTTTCAGCCCCATCTTCCTCAATGATCCCTTGGCCTTCACAGGCAGAACTTTGATACAGGTGTCCTCTTGAGGGATAAGCATTCTGCAACCTCTTGTTCCCTACATGTTTTCCAGTTGTGGGTTTCTGTGTTAATTGCCATATTTTCCATAAGGGAACTTCTCAAGCGAGAGTAGTGAGATGCATTTATGTGTGGTATGCTGGTTTGAATTAGAATGTTTGTCCCCATTTGGTGGTACAGTTTGGGGAAGCTTTAGGAGGTGTGGCAGAAGCAAGCCACTGGAGGCCAGCTCTAGAGTTCTTAAGCCTTGATGGATTGCAAGGCATGCCCTGTTTTCCTGTGCCTGCTTGAAGATATGTGTGCTTCATTTTCTCCTCTATTCACCTTTTGCCACAATGTCTCCCTGCCATGACAGACTCTAATCCCTCTAGAACTGTAAGCTAAATAAACTTTTCCTTCTAAAGTTGCTTTGGTCAGTGTTTTCATCACAGCAACAGAAACATAACTGATACGTATATGTATAAAAATAAGTTATTAAGTGTCAGTTTAATTTGCTATTTACTAGAAAACTAGTATTAGATTCTCCCCTATGTCCTGTGACATGTTGTTTAACTTCAGGTTCCTAAGCCTGATAGCAATATGATGTATGGTCTTCATATCAGAAAGCAGACCTTAAAATTTTCATTGTAAAGATCTTTGGTGTCTGGTCAGATTTAGTCCAAGATATTTTAACTATTTTTTGTAGCAATTGTGAATGGGAATATTTTCCTGTATTCTTTCTCCAATTGCTTGTTATTGGTATATAGAAAGGCTACTGATTTTTGTAGGTGGATTTTTATAACCTGTCACTATACCGAAAGTGTTGATCAGTCCTAGAAGTTTCCTGGTGGAACTTTTGGGATCTCTTAGGTATAGTATCATATCATCTGCAGAAAGTGATAGTTTGACCTCTTCTTTTCCAATTAGTACTCCTTTAACTTCCTTCTCCTGTCTTATTGCTCTAGCAAGAGTTTCAAGCACTATGTTGAAAAGGAGTGGAGATAGTGGACATCCTTGTCTGGTTCCTAATTTTAATGGGAATGCTTCCAGTTTTTCTCCATTTAGAATGATGTTGGCTGTGGGTTTGTTTTATATAGCTTTAATTATGTTGAGGTATGTTCCCTCCAGTCCAATTCCTCTAGGACTTTGAACATAAATGCATGCTGCATTTTGTCAAAAGCCTTTTCGGTATCTATTGAGATGACAATGTGTTTTTTTTTTTTCTTTGAGTCCATTATATTATTAATGACGTTTATTGACTTGCTTATATTGTATCATCCCTGCATCTCTGGGATAAAGCCTACTTGATCATGATCAATGATCTTTGTTATGTGTGTCTGTATGCAATTTGCAAGCATTTTGCTGAGAATTTTTGCATCTGTGTTCATTAAGGATATGTGTCTATAGTTTTCTTCTTTGGTTGTGTTTTCACTAAGTTTGGGTATTAGAATGATGCTGGTTTCATAGAAAGAATTTGGGAGTTCTCCCTCTGTTTCTATCATTTTGAATAATTTAAATAGTATTAGTTGGAGGTCTTCTTTAAATGTCTGGTAGAAATCTGCTGTAATCCATCTGAGCCTGGGCTTTTTTTAGTTGGGAGACTTTGTATTACTGTTTCAATTTCCTTATATGTTACGGGCCTGTTTAAACTGTTGATCTCTTCTTGGTTTAACAATGGTGGTTCCCATGATTTCAGATATCCATCCATTTCTTTAGACTTTCAGATTTAGCAGCATATAGGTTTTTAAAATAGTCCCTTATAATGGTCTGGATCTTTTGGGTGTCTATTCTGATGTTTCCCCTTTCATCTATGATTTTTGTTAATTTGGATTTGCTCTTTATTTCTTTTGGTTAACTGGGCTAAGGGTCTGTCTATCTTGTTTAGCTTTTCAAAGAACCAGCTCATAGATTCATTGATTCATTGTATTGTTTTTTTGTTTCTATTTCATTAATTTCTAATCTGAATTTTGTTACTGCTCTTCTGCTAGTTTTGGGTTTCATTTGTGCTTGCCTTTCCAGTGCCTTGAGTTGCAGTGTTAGGTCATTTATTTGGGTTCTTTCTAATTTTTTAATGTAGGCACTTAGCGCTGGGAACTTCCCTCTTAGGACTGCTTTTAAAGTGTCTTAGAAGTTGGGTTGTATTGTATTGTCCTTTTCATTGAATTCCAGGAATTTTTTTTATTTCTTTCTTAATTTCTCCTTTGAGTCATTCATTGCTTAGGAGTGTGTTGTTCAATTACCATTAGTTCCTGTAGTGACTAGGGCTTTGTCCAGTGTTGATTTTGAGCTTTATTGCTTTGTGGTCCAATAGAATGTATGGAATTATTTCAATATTTTTGTATTTCTTGAGGTTAAAGAAAGAGATTGAGGAGGACACCAGGAGATGGAAGGGCCTCCCATGTTCATGGACTAGATGAATTAACATTGTGAAAATGACCATCCTACCAAAAGCAATATGAAGATTCAATGCAATCCCAATCAAAATTCCCATGACATACTTCACAGAATTGGAAAAACCATCCTTATATTCATATGGAGGCACAAAAGACCCCAGATAGCCAAAATAACCCTGAGCACAAAGAGCAATGCTGAGGGGATTACTTTATCAAATCTCAAAGTATACTACAGAGCTATAGTCATAAAAACAGCATGGTGTTGGTGCAAAAACAGACACATAGATCAATGGAACATCATTGAAGATCCAAAACTGATTCAAATATGCAATTTCAGCCATCTGATATTTATGAATCTACCATATGACCCGGTTATACCACTCCTTGGCATATACCCAAAGGACTCATCCTATTGTAGAGACACTTGTACAACCATGTTTATTGATGTTCTTTTCACAATGGCAAAGAGATGGAAGCAGCCTAAGTGCTCCTCAACTGCCAAGTGGTTAACAAAAATGTGGTATATTTACACAGTGGAGTTCTATTCAGCATTAAAGAAAGATGAAATAATGAAATTTGCAGGTAAATGGATGGATCTAGAAACTGTTATACTAAATGAAGTAACAGACTCAGAAAAACAAATGACATATGTTCTCCCTCATATATGGGTCCTAGCACCAAATCCTTTTAAATTCTAGGCCCTTTTAATAAGATGATGCTATACAGCAATCTTTCTGCACGAAATAACTACTATCATCACAACATCAGCTGAGCCTGATCGCAAAATATTGTCACAATTGGGCTTGTTGACGGTTGTGCTCATTCATTAAAGGAGGGCCAAGCAGTGTCACTGGACCCTTACTGGACTACCCAGCTACTCTTCCCAGCCAACTGCATGTAATTTGACCCTAATCACACATGGCCTCCTGGAATTGGGGAGGGCTAAAGCATACAGTCTGGGGAAGGCTAGGAAGAGAAAGCATGACCCATACTGGGTAAAGGCTTTCTGTGTGCATTCCCTCAGGTCATACATACACCTCAGTTATCTTGCTATCAAAATACCAGAAAGAAAATCCTGAATCCATCACTCTAGAGTCCAGCCTTGGAAGACCAAAGAAAAATGAGGAGGAACTCAACAGAGGGATGCTTTTGGAAGCCCTTGTCAAGAAAGTCCAATGGACTCTCATATGAACATTTGAAAATTGCCCTGTTCGAGCAAAAACTGTCCTTTATGTCCCTCTGACCAAATTAGTACAGGCTTCAAAGTATGGCTCTCCTATTCATGATTCAAGGACTTTCTTTTCCCCTTACAGATAAGAGTTATGCAATATGGGAGTCTTTTTGATAGACCCATTGAAAGGGTACTCCAATTGCCTCACCCTGTACCCCTGTTCACCATGGAAGAAGCCAGAGCGGTTGGCGTCCCTATTCCCTATTGGCAATTTGGGTAACCCCTTCAGAGGATGGCATGATAAGAATAGGAGGTAGGAATTAGCTAGACAGTTAGGGTAAAAAGACCCCAAAGAAAAGTAGTCAGTTTCTTGGCTAAAAGTCAAAATATCCTTGGGCCTGTTAGCAATGTACTCTCTTCCAAAGGCCAAAAATGTCAAAAGTATTTGGGAACTTGTATCTAATCCTTAAAAGATTTTAGGGTTACCTCTTCAGATGGGGGGAATGTTAGAGTACCCAAAAGCCCCATAAGAATAAATAAATTAAAGAAAAAGAAAAAAGTGATGGGGAGATATGGGAGGTGTTGGAAGGGAGGGAGTGGGCGTGGATTTGATCAAAACACCTTATATGCATGTATGAAATTCTCAGAAAAGTTTTTGTAAAAGTAAAAAAAAATAAAATAAAATAGAAAAAAAAGTGGACTTTAAATCCAATTAAGGGTTGGTTGGTTATTCCCATATTTGTCACTATTGCACCAATGGGCATATCTTGCCATACCAATTGTTATTTTAATTCACAGGATTCACAGCTGGGTAAGGATGATGATTTTTTTTTCTTCCAGTAGCTTATAGAGCACTTTCCAGCACTGTGAATGCTAGCCAGTAGAGATAAGGCTCTAACATCAGCACTGGCTTGATTTCTTCTTGTTCTGCAGCTCATGTAGAGTAGTATCTTCAGCAGTGGGGCTTTACCATCCATCTCTTGTGGGTAATCAGGAGCAGGGTCAAAAGCCAGTGCTGTTTGAGAGTCAATAGAACCCCTGGCCAACAGTTTCTAGGGAGATCTTCCATCCCTTGCATTGAGTTTTTTTCTTTTTCATTAGCCTATGATGAATAGAAATGGTTATGTCCCCCTATTATAGGATACTGCTTTTAATCTCATTTTATACTATACATGTATATGTTCTAAGATATTTCTGTAGTATTAAGATATCTGTAGTATTACTAGTCTAATGTTATGGTCTCACCTTCATATCAGTGCATTCTACCACCCATGGAAACCCCTCCATGGTCATTTATTACTTTCTTGACCTCTTTGAAGTTCTCTTAAAAAATATTTTATTATTTTTTATTTTATGTGTATAAGTGTATTTACTGCATGTATGTAAGTGTACTTACGTTGTGCAATGCTTGCAGAGGTCAGAGGAGAGCATCAGATCCCCCTGGAACTGTAGGTACAGGTGGTTGTTAGCTACCACATCAGTGCTTGACACTGAACCCATATCCTCTGCAAGAGCAGCCAGTCCTCATAACCACCGAGCCATCTCTCCAGCTCCATTTCTTTGATTTTCTTTTAACAGGTTTTAAAATATTTTATTTATTAATATTTTTATTTTATGTGTATGAGCGTAATGCCTGCATGTATGTAAGTACACCTGTGTCCTGTAATGCCCATGGAGATCAGAAGAGGGCATTGGATCCCCTGAAACTGGAGTTACAGATGGTTGTTAGCCACCATGTGGGTTCTGGGAATCAAACCCAGGTTCTGCAAAAGCAGTCAGTGCTCTTACCCAGTGAGTCATCTCTGTAGCCCCTCTTTTCAAATTAAATATATATAATTTTTGTTTTATACGTATTAGCACATTGCCTCCATTTATATAATTGCATCCAGGTCATGCAATGCCCATCAGAGTCAGAAGTGGGCATTGGATCCCCTGGAATGGGAGTTGTAAATGGTTGTTAGCCAACACATGGGTACTGGGAATCTAACCCAGGCCCTCTGCAAGAGCAGCTAGTGCTCTAAACCGCTGAGCCATCTCTCCAACCCCTGATTATCAAATTGAAATATGCATAGCCAAGATTTCAAAGCTAGTATTCAGCTATGAGAGAGAACATATGAGGTTTGTCTTCCTGAGTCTGGGTTACCTCACTCAGAATGATTATTTCCAGTATTTCTTAATTTCATATTTTAGAGCTGAATAATATTTCATTATATAGATGTACCACACCTTCATTATCTATTTATCAGTTGATTGGCTCTTTTCATAATAGAGAGAAATTAGAAACAATCTAGATGTCCTTGAAATTTTTCATCTTATCTTCTGGTAGCTTCAATTTCTTTCTTCCATGTCTTAAAGATTTTATCGTACAGGTCTTTTAATTCCTTTGTTTGATTTACTACAAGATATTTTATGAATTTTGAGGCTATCATGAAGGAGATCATTTTCTGTATTTCTTTTTTGGTATGTTTGTTGGTGGTGTGTAGGAAGGCTACTGTTTTTGCAATGTTAATTTTACTTTGCTGAATGTATTTATCATCTCTCAGCGTTTTCTGATAGAGTCTTTATGACCCCATATGTACAGAATGATATTATCTGCAAATAATGATAGTTTGACTTCCTTCTTTCCAATTTGTATTGCCTTGTCTCCCTGATTGGTTTTTGCTTTAGCTAAGACTTCAAGTGCCATTTTGAACAGGAATAGAGAGTGGACATGCTGGTCTTGTTCCTGAGTTTAAGGAGAATGCTTTCAGTTTTTCTCTACTTAGTATGATGTTGTTTATGGGCTTGTTCTGTATTGCCTTTATTATGTTGAGATATGTTCTCTGTAACTTTAGATTTTCCACGACTTTCATCATGAATGGCTATTAGATTTTTTTCAAAGAACTTTTCTGCATTTAATGAGATGGTTAGTTTCTGTGCTTGAGTCTGTTTATATGGTGGATTACTTTTTATTGATTATATATTTTGAACCATGTGTGCAGTTCTGAGAAGAAATCAACTTGCTCATGGTGGATAATCTTTTTGATGTATTCCTGCATTCAGTTTGCTGGAATTTTATTGAGAACTTTTTTTTTTTTTCTTACCTGACTTTGACTGTGTTCATTAGAGAGATTGGTATATAATTTTCTTTTTTTTGTTGGGCCTGTCCCTGGATTTGTTATTAGTGCAATACTGATTTCAAAGAAGGAATTTGGGAGTATTCCTTTATTTTCTATTTTTAGGACTAATTTGAGCACTATTGTTATTAGTTCTTTGAAGGTTTGGTACAATTCTGCACTTTATCCATCTGGTTCTGGTCTCTTTTTAATTAGCAGATTTTTTTTTAATTTATCACTTTTATTTAATGTGTCTAAGTGTATTTCTTGCATGCATGTAAGTGTGCACATGTCGTGCAATGCCTGTGGAGGTCAGAAGAGTGTCTGATCCTCTGGAAATGGAGTTAGGACAGCTGTTAGCTACAATGTGGGTGCTGGGAATCAAACCCAGGGCCTCTGCAAGAACAACCAGTGCTCTTAATACTGAGCCATCTCTACAGTCTCAGTTGAGAGATTTTAAAATTTATTGATCTCATTGGTTGTTATGAGTCTTTTTAGATTATTTAGTTTTATTTAATTTTGTTAGGCTGTGTTTTGTCTGCATA
>NW_008355454.1:123203-194824 GCF_000622305.1 Nannospalax galili
GCCTACAAAAACTAGAAGATGGATCCTTCAGAACTGGAATTATGGCTGGTTAGCCACCCTGTGGGTACTGGGAATCCAGCCTGGTTCCTCTACCAGAGCAACCAGTGCTGGTAACCAATGAGCCTCCAGTTTGCTTAATTTATGTATCTTTTACTTTATGCTTATTTTGCTTTGACTGTCTCATACCCTTTCACAGAATCAGCCAGTTAGTATATTAAATAATCTATTTTTTAATATTTTCTAAATAGTAACCACTGCCTTTATTTGTATCTTAATGTATTCAATGAGTTTTTAAAGAGTTATCATATAAACATAAATAACATGGCCTCTACCATCAAGAGATCTGAATTCCAGCTATGAACAATATGGCCTGTAGTTTTGGAAATTGAGCTTTACTGATCTCCCAGTACTTCATCTGTACAAATGGGCATAAGTGAAGCCTACCTCTTGGTAATGCAGATTGAAGGACACAGTGAACTCAGTGTATAAAGAGCAGTTACTTCTGTCCTGTCTTGTTGCTTCTTTTCTAGGGAAGCCTTTTTAGAAGCAGCAGCCTTCCCACTCACCCTTACAGGCCTTCAGAGGATGATCTCAGACTGACCTGATATTCACCCAACTCTCACTGATTTCTCCAGTGGTGACTTTTTCTGTGGCAAACTAAAACATACTTTCTTTCCCATTGTTTTTTTTTTTTTTTTTTTATCCATTTGGTAAAAGTCATTGAATTCTCAAGCTTGGCATTCTACAAGGGACTTTTTAAAGTACACAATCATTAAAGGATTTGCTGAAATGACTTTTGCTGTCTCGAGGAAGATCAAGAATGGAATCCAGGAACCCCTGATGTCTACAGTTTCTAGACCTGAATGCCTGCTTTCAAGGAGATATTTGTAGTTTGACTAAACTGAACTATAATGGGCCTTAAGGGAGTCAATGTTTATGATTCCTCCTAACTGTTCTTATACACATCTGGCATATTTGGAAACATTTTAGAATTTTCCCCCAAGCGTGTTATTACTTACTGAAGTGAAAATCTTGCCAATATAACCTCCTTGGTGGTTTCTTTGCCCCTGAGACCTGTGTTTGATGAGGCTGCATGTGGCAAAGAATATGCTCTACTTAAAAAGAATAGAGAATTTAAACAGTTAGGATAAAATGCTTGTCCTGAATATATAAGTCCCTTGCTTATATCTATGGAAGCCCATAAAAGACATGTTAGAAATTGAGTGAATTGGGCCCTGCACTCTGCTGCTCACTATGCATAGCAATATGGTATCATTTATCTTGGTTGTCCCTTACAACAGAGAAATATATTTAAGAGGCACCTGGGGATACACAAAGGAGTTAGATTTATGTTTGCATGCATTTAGAAATATTGACAACTAAAAGTTTAAATGAGGAAAATAAAGATAAACAAATGTTTTAAATGGTGAATATAAAAAACCTCTTCCTTATAAAATGTGTCATTAAAGGTAGGCATATTGCTGTCATTTCAAAAATATGTAAAACTACACAAATTGAGAGGATTACATCCATAAGTAAAAGACAAAAATACTTGTTAAACATACATTCGGGCAAATCCTCTCACAAGAACACTGTTCAGAAAATCAAGGTACTATTGATGCATTCATGGCCATGAGAACTTCATAATATGGGAGATGTGAGAAAAGAAAATCAAAATGTAATAATATAACGCAGAGTGTGATGAGTATCTTTCTCAAAATTTGAGCATGAGGGGCTGGAGAGACGGCTCAGCAGTTAAGAGCACTGGCTGCTCTTCCAGAGGACCTGGGTTCAATTTCCAGCACCCACATGGCGGGTGACAACCATCTATAACTCCAGTTCCAGGGAATCTGACTCCCTCTTCTTTCCTCCAGTGGCACTGCATGGCATGGGTGCACTTACATACATGGAACAATACACACACAATAAAAATAATAAAATATTTCAAAAAAATTGAACATGAGAAGAGCTGAGGAAGAGATAGGAAAAACTTGGTAAAGTCACTTTAATCTGAATTTTCTGACTTAACTTATTTGCTATACAGCAGCTACTTCTTAAAAGAGCAACAGAGGAATGCAATCACTGCTCTAAACATTCACCGTATGCAGCACCGAATATGTGATTTGACTTTTGCAACAGCCAGCTACAATTTTCAGATGAAGACACGAATACCCTCTAACCAGGTGGTAGCTCACCGTCACTGAGGGTAACAGTACAGAAAAGAAACTTGGTTTCTTGGATTTGAAATTCCCCTCATTGTCTTACATTTTTAATAAAAATTTTATTGAATTTTTGAAAATTTTATACATTTTGAAGGTATTTAGAACCCCCCCATTTGTACTCCCCCTTACTAACCCTATCCAATTTACAAACTCTTTTGCATATGTTATATATATATATTTTATATTATATATACATAAATATTGGACTATCGAGTCAAATTTATATCCCAAATGCCGTTTGGTTTGAATTCATCCGCTGGAGTCTGGCTAACCTATCTAGCATTACACCCTTAAGGAAAACTGACTCCTAGCAGCTTTTGGTTGTCAATAGTTTCTCATGTAGTGTTGGGGCTCTTTGTGTACTTCCCCACTTAAGCTTAGAATTTTGTCTGGCTTCAGTTTATATAGGTCTTGTGAATGCCGTCACCATTGCTGTGAGTTCATACGAGTAACTGTCCAGATGCTAAATGAGCACAGTATAAAACTAATTTCTAATGACTTACTGTTGCACCCCTAGATTAATGCATCTCTCAGCTCTCACTAAAGCAGCTTCCTCAGAGAGCAGATGGTGAATAACACAGAGACCCACAACTGGCCAACACGTAGAGAATAAGAGACTCCAGAGTGCTTATCCTTGAATAGGACACCTATATCAAACCTTTGCCTCTCAAAGCTCTGGGATCATTATAGAAGAGGAGGCTAAAAGACTGTAAGAACCAGAAGAGGTAAATGACCACAAGGAAGCTATCTTAAATTTTAACAAAGAATTCCATTTAGAAAACAATAGAACAGTCATATGCTTTTTATAAAGATCAAGCACCACTTTCTGTAAAAGGAGCTTACAGTTAAAGTGAAGAAAGTGTTCACTGGATAAAATACCAGTTTGCAACTATAAGTGTTTTGATTGATTTTAAAAATGGTATGTGAAATTTTATAACATAAAAAATGAAATTTGCATTCTTAGATACGTGAGTACTTTTTGGTGAATACTAGTTGACATACCTAAATTGCTGGCATTTAAGAGAAAAATGAAAATGATTCAGTGAAGGAATCTATTCTTCAAAAAATTGAATAATGAGGCTGGAGAGATAGTTCAGGTGTTAATGGCACTGGCTCCTCCTGTAGAGGATCTGGGTTCCATTCCCAGCATCTACATGGTGGCTTGGACATTGCATGTATGTAGTACACTTAAGTATACGCAGGCAAAGCACTCATATGCACAAAAAATAAATAAAAGGCCGGGCGGGCAGAGGCAGGCGGATCTATGCGAGTTCGAGGACAGCCTGGTCTCCATAGTGAATCCAGGACAGCTGGGGCTACAGGGAGACACTGTCTCAAAAAGACCAAAAAATAAAATAAAATAAAATAAAATAAAATAAAATAAAATAAAATAAAATAAATAATGAAATAAAAATTGAGTAGTATAGACTCCAGATTAAACTTAAACTGATAATCAACCATGTTTGAAAATGGTCAAGAAAGTGTTTGAGAGGATGGAGACATGCTCAGTGGTTAAGAACGCTAGCTGCTCTTGCAGAAGACCCAGGTTCAATCCCCAGCACCCTCATGGCAGCTAACAACCATCCATAACTCCATTCCAGAGTAACAGGCTCTTCTAACCTCCACAGGCATTGCACAACATGGGTGCACCCATAAACCTGCAGACAAAACACTCAAACTCACAAAATAAACGATAAAAAAAATTTAAAAAATAAAATATTTGGGGTGTTCAATCAGATATCTGTGTTCACAATTAAATACTGAAATATTCTATCTCCAAAGACAATAGAGGTAGATGTACCAAGCTCTGGATACTTATAAATCCTCACAGACAGGAAGAGGCAAGCAATGCTCACCAGTACACTCAGCATTCTGTTCCTTCTATTATGAATTCTCTCTGGATCCTAGTGAGAACTACCAGTAAATATAGAAAACCTTTCCCTACAGCTTTTAGCACATAAAAAACTTCTTAATTTTCTAAAATAATTTTACACAATAAAAAGACAACGACACATTTCATTTTGAGAGAAATATAATTTTGGAAACTGTAGTACATTGTGACCATGAACTCTGTTTTAGAATACATAACTGGTGACAATACCAATAGCACCCACTCAGTAGATGCTGAGCAGCCCTGGGTATTCTGTGAAATCTAGCCATGGTGAGAGCAGAGCTTAGCATTGAACTTCTGCATGAGCACATGTGAGGTGACCCCAGTAGTCCCTAAATACATTGGTTTAGAACAGCTTATAAAGGTATGATGAGAAGAAAAACTTATAAGGCATGGTTTCAGAAGAACAGCATGGGAACATGGGAGAGTGTGAATATCCTTTTTTGCTTATTTTTCAATTTATAAACTACGTGGGAACCAAAGCCACCATAAGCTGCTTTAGCTCAGTTCTTGAGAAGACGTGTTCTCTTAAGTAAATATGCATATTTTTCAACCATAATATTGTGAAAGCATCCAGAAATTTTCATGTTTAGCTTCTTTAATTGTATTCTGTAATAAAATGGCCTTCCCCTCATCTGGACTGAACTTTTTGTTCTTCACTTTAGGTATCTATCTGGTTAGTGCTTACTTCAGATATTTGATTGTAAATTTTTTCATTGTATACTTAAGATGCGAAACTTTTAAAATCAATCCTCCCAGTTGGCTCCTGACAACCCTAGAATGTCTGGGATTCTCATAGACCTAGGAGCCATGCCTTTTAAATGTACTATCAAAAAACATGGAGCACCTATCTTCCGGTATCTGTGGAAGGCAGTGTAATTTAACACCTAATTCTTCTTCCTTCTCCTCTTCCTCCACTTCCTCCTCCTCCTCATCATACTCTTCCTCCTCCTTCTATACTTCCATAATTTTCCTTATAATTATTCAACCATATGTAATATAGATATTAATGAGCTTCAGTGTATTTCCATACATACCTATAACCTCTTTTCCCTCCTCTTTCTGCCTCCCCCAGATTCTCTCTTCCCCTCCCCCTTGAAGTCCATCTATATTTTTAGGCATCCTTAGTTTTTATTTCTTTCCACATATGAAAGAAAACATAGGTAGGCCTCTCTGTGTTTATACCTAGCTAACTTCACTTAATATGATAATTGTCAATTCTATGAATTTCCTTGTGAATGACATAATTCTATCCTTCTTTTTGGATGAATAAAGCTTTGTGCATGCTTAGCAACCCATTTTCAGCATTAATCTGTACACTGACCATTTAAGCTAATTTCATATTTTGTCCATTTATTTTATTTCCTTCTATATACCCAGAAGCAGCAGAGCTTGATTATGTGGAGTTTGATTTTTAATTTTTTGAAAAGCAACTTCCATAGCGTTTATCATACTAATTTGGTCAGTATAGAATCTAAATGTTGTTAGATTTGCATTTCTCTGCTGGTTAAACATAATCATCACTTTTTCATATATCTATTGGCCTTTGAGTTACTTCAAGAAGTATCTATTCAGATTATTTCAATTTATTGATAAATTATTTGTTCTTTCTTGTTATTTTGACTTCACTGCATACTTAATTTTCAGATGAATAGCTGAGATGATTTTTCTCTCACTCTGTAGGCTATCTGTATGCTCTGTTTACTTGATTTGCTGAGCAGAAACTTCTTAATTTGGTATAATTACATTTATTAGTTTTTTGCCAATCCTGCAGGATGTCTTGCTCTAAGCCAAAAATTTCCTAAAGTCATGAACACTGAAAAAGCTTGTTTTCTCTTTGGGTAAAACTACTTATCAAACAAAGCTGACTTGTGACTGGGTATAGCTCAGTGTTTGAATATTTGTCTGGTCCTGATTTTATGTGGTCGGGAGAAAGGGGAAAGGAAAGGGAGAAAGAGCCTATGATCTCGCACCTGCTTTTGTTTTTGTTTGTTTTTTTATCTCTTTGAGACAGAGTCTCCCTGTAGCCCCAGCTGATCTGTATGTAACTCACTATGTAAACCAGGCTGGCCTCAAATTCACAGAGATCCACCTGCCTCTGTCTCCCAGGTGCTGGGACATCAGCTTTATTTTATTTTATTTTTTTCTCAACCCGCTTTTACAAACTCCTTAGAACTTTCTTCTTATTAAAGGTGAATTCTGACTCAGGGACAGGGGGGTAGCCCCTCTACCCTATTGAAAGTCTACTCAAATACTGACTGTACATCATTCTATATCCATAAAGCAGCAACATAATGCTTTTAACTTTTCAGTAGGAAGTCCTTTGTATTTTCAAAACTTTTTTTCTAATTTTTAAGCCTTTAGTCATTAATATCGAGTGCACTCAGCCTCTTTCTTTTTCTCCCCACAACCTCCAAACAGATAATCTGTAAATTGAATTGTTCATAGTATCTTTCGCTTCCACCTGCCAAGTTAAATAAAGCACTGTCTAGTTTCACAACTGCTCAAAGAAGGTCCAGTAAGAATTAATAAAAATAACAGAACATAAACTAAATGATGATTTAACCCACATTATTTCCTAAAGATATAGAAATAATTAAGAGATTCAATGTTGTAAGGGGCTGGAAAGATGGCTCAGTGGTTAACAGCATTGACTGCTCTTGCAGAGGACCCAAGTTTAGTTCCCAGGACCCAAATGATAGCCACTGTCCTGTGACTCCCCTTTCAGGTGATTCCACATACTCATCTGGCCTCCACAGGTACTGCTCACATGGGTGCGCTTACAGACATGCAGGAATGCTCATACACATAAATTTTAAAAAGAAAGAGACTCAGTGGCTTAAGGGAGTCAGATTTCTGCCGGGCTTGGTGGCACACACGTTCAATATCAGCACTTGGGAGGCCAAGGCAGGCAGATCTCTATGAGTTCAAGGCCAGCCTCTTCTACATAGTGAGTTCTAGGCCAGCTAGGGCTATAGGGAGACCCTGCCTCAAAAAAGAGAGAGAGAGAGAGAGATTGAGATATTCAGATTTCCGCAATCTGCTTTAGGAAACACTAATCCTAGAAATACTCCAGGAAAATACATTTCTCTTGTCTAATGATTTTTAAAATGCTATATGTTACATTATCAGTACGATTCAAATCACTCATTAGTTTATATCATTTGAGCATTTTGTAATATCCATGAGAATGTCCTTTACAAAATAATTCTAAGGCTATTTTCTAAATTATTTTTCTAAGTGCTTTATGATTTTCTTTCTATAGACCATTCAATACACACAGTAGAATATACGGCCACATATCATGTCACGTAAGTCAAGATATTAGCTGTTTTGTTTTGTTTTGTTTTGTTTTGTTTTGTTTTGAGACAGGATCTTTCTGTATACCTAACCCACTATGTAGACAAGGCTGACCTGGATCTCACAGAGATCCACCTGTCTCTAGGATTAAAGGCGTATACCACCACACCTGGGCTAGATGACTTTGAAAGTATTTATTGATGCATATTAATTGTACCTGATAAGAGGTTTCAGCTTGCCATGTCCATACTTGACTGTGATGCACTTTGGTCATACTTACCTCCAGTATTGTCTTTTTTGGCTCTGTTTCCTTTCTCACTCCTAAGTAGTCGCCTTCTACTTTCATGTTTTGTCTTGTTTTATTTTGCTTTTCTAGATTCAGCATTTGAGAAAAAGCTTAAGATATTTGTTATTTGAGTCTGACTAATTTTGGTAATTATGGACATTCAGATCAGGTGTCAAAAAGTACTGAGCAGTCATTCTAAACTAGTTCTTGCATTTCCTGCTGGGAGCCTGCAGCATGCATGAGTACATCAAGTTCCCAATAGGAAGCATGTTAACATTTGCTAAGATATGTTTGATCTTTAATTGAGTGTTTAAAGATGAATGCTTCATTTGTCTCCTAAAGATTTTATTGGCTCCTAAAGCAAAATCAGTTACTTAGCTGGTACACAAAAACCCTTCTCCTCTTCAGCCCCAGTGCTACCATCTACCCAGCTGCCCACTCATGGTCCTACAAAATGGACCCTTCGAAAATGTTACTTCATTTCCTTCTTTGCTGTTGTGGTTATTGCTTACTCTAAGATGATCTTCCCATCTCAGTCCTTCCCCAAACACTTTACTGATTTACTTAAACTCTTTAAGCTTCAGTGAAACACTGCAGTATTTATGACGAAAATGCCATTCCTGGTCATATCAATCCTCTGGTACTGGAAAGGCCTCCTACACAGAGACTTAGAAGCTAAAACAAATTTTGTAGATTGTTTGTAGCCCGGAATTATGACTAGAAGGAAGTTGAGATATATCACTAATATTCCAAATTTCATTGCCCCAAGAAAAATCTGAATTTCTTTCCAGTGCTTGTTCATGGCAAACTTCAGTGAGGCATTACCGTTCCTAGGGAAACGGTCCCCAAAATGAGAAAAGGCAGCTTGGTTCTGGCTAGAGCCATTGTTGCTAGAATTTCCCAACTTGCCAGAAACGTTTCTTTCTTTGCATTTGTGTGTTTGTGTATGTGTGTGGCAGGGACTTGGGGGGTGATGCACATGGATGTGTGTCTTGGCTTGTGGGGGCAACAAGTCAACCAAGAGTGTTGTTCCTTGGGTGCTTTATTTTTGATACAAACTCCTCTCTCATTCATCTGGGATTTAGTTGGGGATTAGAAAGGGGGGTTACAGATACAAGAGGGGAATCTATATATGATCAGAATATACTGTAAGAAACTCCAACCCCAACTAAGGAACTACTGGGAACCGGTGACTGCTGGAAAGGGGAGATTCCGTCTCATTTAAGGATGAGACTCAATAAGCTGACCAGGCTCCAGTGGATCAACCCACACAAAGGAGTACTTAGGAATACAAACCTGGCTATAGGTCTTAATCTATGTATGTATATGTATAATATATAATAATTTATATAATAATGTGATATATAATTATATATGTTCATAATAAAAAATTATTAATTACTCTTTTTATATCTATTTCCTAGAGAGAAATCTTTATTATTACCTATTCCTTTGTGTTCTTCAAAAGGAAAATAAATTGTTTCATGTTCTTTTTGTGAGACATCTGTCTACTTTAGAATTCAGCTGACTGCCTTATTACTCTGTCCTCTATTGGACTTCAGAAAGTCATGCATATGGGTGGGTTGATTAGACTCCAAGGGATAGACTCACATCCAAGAGCAATTGAGAAGCACAGATTAGGCTCGATAAGCCTCTAAAATAGTAATAATAATAATAATAAGAGAGGACATGAAGTGGGGGGAGGATAATATGGTGGGGGCAGAGACGGTGGATGAATATGATAAAAACGTCATGTAAAATTTTCAAAAATAAAATAATTTTTTAAGGTTGTGCATTTAAATTTTTTCTTATTGTTAGGGTGAGAAAATCCTTATCTACTCAGTTTCTACATTATTAGCATAATAATTTTTTATGATAAAAGTTATTCCCAGCAATTGTCAGGCAAATATATTCAACATATTTTTATATTTATTTTTAATATTTTTAGGTTTATATGTATACTTTACTCGGAATTGAATATATAATGTCAGAGAAAAGACAAAGTTTTGTCAAATAAAATGTTGACATTAAATTGAGATGCCAATTTTATCATGCAGCACATAGAAGAATCTGCTCTGGAAATTTTTTTCTGCCTCAGTGAGCATCTGTTCTTCTTGTGTTACCATATTTAACTGTGTTTCTAATTTTTGATAGCGCATCTAATATTTGAGAGTTCTGATCTTTTATTAGCATATTTGTATCTGAAACTGATGTGTTTCTATCTGTGAGTAAAGGTAAGCCTTTATTTTTGCTGTTGTTCTTTGGTCTTATTATAGTATTATATTTCTATTTACATATACCTGAAAATTTCTTTGGTAGTACAATTTTCAAAAGCATTCTTTGTTTAATACTAATATTAACTTTTATACAATGGATTTTCAAAATACTAACATTAAAAGATTCATCTTAAAATCAGAGTTTGTGTCTAATTTTGTTATTAGTATAATCATTTATATATCCGTTGATTATTTTGTTTTAAATTTTAACATTTATTTGTGTGTGGGGGTTATGGGTGTGAGTGTGTGCATGTCTTGTATGTGTGTGACAGAACAAATGCCATAGGTATGTGTGTACAGGTCAGAGGGCAACTTGTACGTGTCAGTTTTCGCCTTCTACCATGTGGACTCAAGGATGGGACTCAGCCCCTCCAACTTGGTGGCAAATGCCAGTGCCTGCTAAGCCATTTTTCTGACCCTTGTTTTAATTTTAAATATTATTTTCATTAGCTAGATTGTGAAAATTTCTTTTTTACATTGACCTATTCACAAAGAATTCATGAGTTTTCCCAATTATATTATTTTTATTGTTGATTTTAATGAATTAAGTTTAATCTTGTTTCATTATTTATTTTCTTTAACATATGTCACATATTTTCATTTTTTAATATTCTAATGATTCTAATATATGTTAATGGTGTTTCTTAACCTTTACATTAGAATCACCACTGGCATGGGATTTTTTCATTTTGTTTTTTTCTTTCTTTCCGAAAATTCCTAATGATGGGTGTCAAGATGCACTGTTAGAGTGCTCACTTTGCCAAACTCAGGTAGGATTTTTCATGTTTTTCTAGTGTTCCGCCAGGGCAAGAGTTTACATTAACAACATGAACTCCTTTTCAGATAAATTAATGGGTCCTATTATTTAATAGGATATAGTTCTACACATTTTGTTGATTAATATTTTCCTACCCCTAGTTTCATTTTTCTTTAAAGATTCATTTATTTTACATTTTATGTGTACGTATGTGGGCCTGCATGAGCCTGTGTGCACTATGTGTATGCAAATGCCTACAGAGAACAGAGAGCTTCAGGTTTCCTGGAATAGGAGTTATAGGTAATTGTAAGCTGCTTGATGTGGGTGCTGGGGAACAAACTCCGATCCTCTCAAAGAATAGTAAGCAGTCTTAACTGCTGAGCCTTCTCTCCAGCTTCCCTCACCACACTTTTCAGTATTATGTAATTATACATTAATTTATCCATTTCCTTCTGTCTCAAAAATTCATATATTATGTTGTCGAACTCTTTTAGCTATTTTTTAAAACTAAATTACACCATATTATGATAAAATATAGTTTACATTTTAAGTATTTACAAAATATAAAAGTTTAAATGTGGTTAAATATAGTTCTTTTTATAAATAGTATGCTCAACTTTTCAATATACATTTTTATTGAATTTTTGTGCATTTCATATATCTTAATCATATTTAGACCCCCTCCCCTATCTGCACCTCTCCACACACCCCCAATAGATTTCATGCATTTTGCCATACACGTTAAGGCCTATTGAGTCAAATTTGTATCCCCAGATGTCCCTCTGCTGACCATTGAAGCCTGGTCAGCCTGTCTAACTTAAAGAAAACCAACTCTCTCTCATCCAACAGTGATCAGCTGTCAGTAATTCTTCAGTTAAGGTAGGGGCTTCTTAATTATTTCCCCAGTTCTATGCTAAGTTTTGTCTGCTTTGAGTTTACATGGTCTTGTGCATGCTGTCACCATTTCTGAGTCTTCATATGAACAAGTTCCCAGACACCTGAAAAATTCTATTTCTTGTGGTCTTTCTGCCCCCTCTTCCACAATGATCCCTGAGCCAGGTGAGGTTTAATACAGGGTCCTATTCAGGGACACACACTCTGCGGTCTCTTATTCTCTACATTTAGGCCAGTTGTGGCATTCTGTGTTAATTGCCCTTTGTTGCATGAGTAATCTTTGCTGGTAAGAGCTGAGAGATCCGTTAACATCCTCTCTACCCCCTCTTACACTATGTTTCCTGAGCTTTTCTTATAGAGGTTTCATTATAGATGTGTCACTTAGGGTTTGGCATCTCACAGACACTTATTCTCTGTGTTTAACCATTTGTGGAACTCTGTTGCAAAAAGAAGCCCCTTTGATGAGTGGTGACAGGTATGCTTTCCTGTAAATATAAGAATATGTATTTAGCATATAGTAAAAAATTATGTTTGTTTAGGGATGTGACAGGCATAGGGTTTTTCTCTAAGATCTATGATTTCTCCAGCCATTTATATTTGACTATGTTTACATGTGAGTTCCCTTCCATTGAGTGGGATTTAAGTCCAATTAGATAGTTGTTGATTACCCCCAAGATAATAATGCCACTATTGCATTGAAAAGAAACAAAACCACAAACTAATTCCAATTATATTTATATGATATGAACCTATATAAAATATAATTTTATGATATTCATATGAAAGGCAGAAGAATGGTTAAAATTTATAATAAAATTAATGTGGGAATGAATTTTATGGTACTGTCTCTTATTAAAAATTACAGCCAGTCTTAAAGCTTAATAACCTTAATGACCAGCATGGCAAACTGCCTTTGTTGGTGCAGTAATGGCACTATTGTCTGGGAGGCCATTATCAGCTGTCTAGTTGAACTCGAGGTGCTTTCAATGGGAATGAGCTCATGGGTGGAACTGGAGACTCAGCCAAATGAAGTTTTTTACTATATGCTAAATATAGATCTTTATATTTACAAACAAGCATATTGTCTCCTCAAAGAAGCTACTTTTTACAACAGATGGAGGCTACTGCAGAATTGTACAACTGGTCAGAGAGAGAGAACACACGTTTGAGAGATGCCTAGTACTAGGTGGCACATTTGCAGTTGAACTGATGTATCCCTCAACTCTCACTAGTAAATCTTCTCTGTATAGCAGAGTGCAATGCACACAGATGGCCACAACTGGCCATTTTAGAGAATGGGAAGCTACAGAGTGTGTATCCTTGGATAGGACTCCTATATGGCACAGAGGGGAGGAGAGAAGTGGGTGGTGGGCAACACTAGGCTGGGTGTTATTGGAGATTGGTTGCTACTGGGTGAGAGAAGGTGTGCCTTGCATGTGATCTCTGGATGGGTTGACTGGGCTACAGTGGACAAATTTGCACTGAGGGACATCTGGGTGCAAATGCTTGACTGGATAGTACTTGGCATATATGGCAGAGTGCATGAGGTTCAGTGGAGGAATGGGGGAGGCATGGATGGGGAAGAGATTCTAGATTTGATTGAAAGCTGTTGTATGAAATTGTAAAGGCTCAATAAAAGAAAGAACTTTGGGGACTAGAGAGAGAGTTCATCAGATAAGAGCACTGGAAGTTCTTGTAGAGGACCTGGCCTTGGTTCCCAGTACCCACATGGATGCACCCACATGGCAGCACCCACATGGCAGCTAAAATCCATTGGTAACTCCAGTTCCAGGGGATCGATGCCCTCTTCTGACCTCTGCTGACACTACACGATATGGTGCACTTAGATGCAGGTAATACACTTATTCACATAAAATAACATAAAAATAATGAATAAAATATTAAAAATTGAACTTTTGCATAACCTTCTAAGCAAGTTATTCATATGCCTTGAGATCATTAAACACTATGTATTCAAACTGCCTTCATATTGTATAATCAGCCAGCTTCTTTGAATTTAACTAGCCTTGAAAAAAAAATGTAGTCAATTTTACTAGACCTTAGTTCCCCATGTAATCAACTTTTACAAGCTAAGATGAACCTATAGCTTTTATTTTAAATTAAGTCCCAATTTCTCCATTGTGACCTTTCTTGCCCCAACCCAGAATAATTTGTGTGTGTATGTGGGTATGATATAATAATTAGATCTAGTAGCATCATCTAATATCACTGAAAACAATGACATTGGAAGCAATAAATTATCCACAATAAGTGTTACAAATAATATGGGGGCATAGGTTGATAGCATGTTTGTGGGTTTTAAGCTGTTCTTTGTCACTAAGGAGTTAGGAAAAAACCTTCCCTTATAAAACTCTTCAAGATTTGTGTATTAAATATGCACAGCATGCTGTATTGTGAACCATACCTCAACAGCATAGTTTAATAAAATGAAAAGACAAAAATTCATTTTGCATTTTTAAGCAGCACTGTGATTTATGATTGCAATAATGCGGCCTTTAGTACCAAAGAATGATGGATTGAAGCCTCAACTCCCTGCTTATTATCTATGTAATGCTGTATAATACTTCATCTGTCACTTCTGTTTTCTCTTAAAATGTAATTGACATATCATATAGTTGCTGTGAAGAAGTAGTTACTTAATATGTGAAAAATCACTTAATACAGTACCTATTATAAACTAACATTCAATACATGTCAACTAAATGTTGGCTATTTTGGCAGTTTTAGATTTTCAATAGTTAATAAGTATATTGTGCGAAGTTCGTTTTCAAAATATATGCAAATCAGAACCAGAGAGATGGCACAATCAGTGTATTGCTTACTGTGCCATGCACAAGAACCAAAATTAAAATATGCAACACTCACATAAAAATCCAGGTGTGGTGCACCTCTGGAATTCTAGCTGTGGCGAGGCTAAGACAGAATGCCTGGTGCTTACTGGTCTTCCAGATTCACTGAGAAACTCAAAAAAATAATGTGGACAGTGACCAAAGAACACACTTAGCATCAACCTCTAGTCTCTGTACACACAGGTTCACACACCTGTGTCACACACTCACATGCATACATACAAGAATGTATGCACATGCCCATACCACACCACACATACACATATAGGCGTGTGTTGATACAGAGCAGTATCTAAAGGATCTATAGATATATGTCAACATAGTCTCCTGACCAGTCAGAATAAACTGTATGTCCCACTTACTGCTGTCTTGGTGCTAAACATGTGATATGTCCCCACCCAATCAGTCGATCTTAGCTGCATGTAGGGGGAGGGGCAATTAGATATAAACTGAGAACACCAAGAGGCACCTCTCTCACCATTTTGTGTAGCTGTTGGGAGGTCACAGGACCTGTATTTGAGTGTGGACTTTATGGCACAGCTGTAGTGTGTGGTCCCCAGTCTTCTGTAAATAAACTCCTACCTTATGATCTGATAATAATAATGATAATAATAATAATAATAGTAATTTTAAATGTGATATATGAAATAGGAAATTTAAGTTAGTTTTGAAGATTAGTTTTAAAATGATATTATGAAGTTTCATGTATGTTTCATTTTGTGGTTAGTCTCTTCCTTTTCTTCTCTACATTTCATAAAAGTTGAGTTTATTGTTATTCATAAAAATATATTCATTACTGTGTGATTTTGAATGCATGTATGTATTGTAAAATGTTTAAATCAGGGTGATACATTCACAAATACCTGTCATTTCTTTGTGAACACTCAAAATTATATCCTTAGGTTTTTGAAAAACACAGTACATTATTATTTTCTATAGTCACCCTAATATGAAGTTATAGAGTGGAACTTCCTGTCCCTATCTTAATATAAATTAGTGCCCTCATTGACAATGCCTCCCTTCATCTCCTTGGGGCTCTGGGATTAACTATTATATGAGATTTCTTTTAAAAATTCTTCACATAAGTAATTTTATATTGCACAGGTCTTTCTGAATCTGGCTTATTTCATATTTGTAATAGTTTCCAGCTACATCCATGTTCTCACAAATGACAGGAGCTCTTTTTTTAAATGTTTGAATGGTATTTAGTAGTGTACCATGCTTTCTTTATGCATCAGTTGATGGATACATGGGTTAGTTCTGGTTTTTGACAACTGTGAGGACTTACATTGAACAGGGAAATGTAGATCTCTCTTGGACATGCTGATCTCATCCTGTGGATACATATGCAGTAGTAGGGTTGGTGAACCACTATGGTCATCCTATTTTTTAATTTTTCAGAAGCATTCATAAAGTTTTCCATATTAATTTGCATTGCCACCAGAAATGTGGAAGAACTCCCTGACCTATGTACTTTCTGTTGCTGAAATAAAAACACTGACCAAACCACTTGGGGAGAAAATGGTTTATTTTATCTTACATCTTTCAGGTCACAATTTATCATGGGCAGGAGTCCAGATCACAGAGAAATTCTGTGTCCTGGCTTACTCCTTGGGCTCTACTCAGCCTAC
Source organism: Nannospalax galili (assembly GCF_000622305.1). NCBI lineage: Eukaryota > Metazoa > Chordata > Mammalia > Rodentia > Spalacidae > Nannospalax > Nannospalax galili. The sequence continues at coordinate 139,331 of NW_008355454.1, forward strand.
ATTCTTTTACAGTCCAGGACCACCTGCTCAAGGGCGATACCACCCATACCTCCCACATCACTCAACAACCAAGAAAATGACTCATAGACTTGACCATGGTCCAATTCAATAGAGATGATTACCCAACTGAGCTTCACTCTTCCTGGGTGTTGCAAGCTGACAACTAACACTATCCAGCGCACTCCCTTTTGCCACATTGTTGCCAATACTTGTGCCCTTCGGTCTTTTTGATAACCTCCATTCTTATTTGGCTGAGGTGAAAGCTCATTGTGCTTTCCATTTGCATTTCCCTACTAATTAGTGACTGTCTTAGTTTGTTTCTCCATTGCTGTGACAAAACAATCTGAGCACTACCAACTTGGGGAGGAAATGGTTTATTTGTCTGACATCTCCCAGGTCACAGTTCATCAGGGAGCCCAAGGTAGGAACTCAGGGCAGGAACCTGGAGTCAGGAGCTGGAGCACAGGACATGGACGATCACTGCTTACTGACTTGTTCCCCTAGCCCTGGATTAGCCCGCTTTCTGATGCAACACAGGCCCACCTGCCCAGGGGTGGCACCACCCACAATGGGCTGGGCCTGCCCACATCACCCAACACTCAAGCAGATGCCCCTCAGATATGGCCACAGGCCAGTTCAATGAAGGAAATTCCCCAATTGAGGCTCCCTCAACCCAGGTGTGTCAAGTTGACACTAAAGCTATCCTGCGCAGTGACTTTGACAGTTTTTCATGTAGTTGAATAGCTGGATGAATTATTTTGATAAATGTCTATTTCAGTGTTTTCTAGTTTTAAAATCAGGTCTCTTGGGATTTATATTTCCCTTCTGATAATTTTTGAGTCCAATATATATTCTGTATAGTTGTTTTCATGTGTTCTTTTGTCCTGTCTCCTTACATATTAAATGTATATATGAAGAAACAACGTCTTTGACTTTCTGGAAAAGCAAAACACAGAGTCAGAACTTTAAGGAAATTTACCATTATTATCTTTGAGAACTAAGCCATAAAAGAAGTGATTAATTTATGAATATAAACTACTCAGTGTTATTTTACAGCATGATAGTATCAAGCAGAGCAGAAAGCAAAGTTTAAAAAATAGTTTCTAAGATATAGAACTGAGAAAAATTATAATTTAAATTATTATAGTTAAACTAATATAATTTTATATATCAAGTCTATTCCTGTCATAATTTAAAATACCTATATTCAGATTAATATTTCACATTTGTTTATTAGCGTGATAGAAGAATTTCATGTCTAATTTCTGAATTGTACTGAAGTTGCTCCATCAATGTTCACTAAGATGAGTAGATATAATTTACATGATTTACTTGGATGTCAGGCCTTGAGATGCTCGCTGATTGCAGAGTCTACTGTGAACCCTCAGAGGGTGTGTTCAATACAGCAATCTTGTCGCATGGATTATTTTCCCTGAAAATTAATATATTATCATTTCATGTAACTATAATTTAATGAAAGTGCAAATTGAAGAATTTAAGTAATCTCCCAATAGTTTTTGTTGTTGCTGTTTAAATATTGTTAAATAGAAAAAATATACGTAAAAAAATCAGGACTACTTGCCTTTTTATTTTATATGTATACACACACACACAGACACACACACACATATGGTTCTGTTTGTGTGTTTGTTTGTTTGGTTTGTTTGTTTGTTTTTCACAGGGTCTACCTGGTCCCAGCCCTTCCAGAAGTCACTATGTGAACCAGATCAAGCTGGTTTCAATCTTATAGAGATTTGCTCACTTCTGTCTCTCAAGGCATGCCTGGTGTTTGAGATATACATATTTTTTAAAGTCATAAAGTCCATGTAAAAATTAATCCCAGAAACACAAAAAAACTTTAAAATTACACTTTGGTTTGTTTTGTATTGTTCTGCTAAGGACTGGCCCCAGAGCCATGCATATGTCAGGGTTTATGGTTTACTTTGTCAATTTGATTGGATTGAAATGGGCATAAGAGACTAGCAATATGCATCTGTGACTTGTCTTGTGAGAACAGTTCCAGTGAGAGATAATTAAGAAAGGAAGACCTATCCTGAATGTGATTATCAAGATCCCACAGGCTGGGGCCAGATGGAATAAAAGGAGCTTGAGAAGAAAATCCACAGCACAGGATTCTCTCCTCCCTTCCTGCACACCAAGAGGAGTGGCCTCTGTCCCATGCTGCCACCACCATTATGCTCTGGCTCACCACAGGTTCTTAGTCAGTGGAGCCAAAATAAATCCTCTTTTCTTTTCTTTCTTTTTTTGTGGTACGTTTGAGGTAGGGTCTCCCTGTAGCTACAGCTGGCCTGGAACTCACTGTGTAAACCAGGCTGACCTTGAACTCACGGAGATGCCTCTGCCTTCTGAGTGTGGGATTAAAGGCATGCACCACATCAGGCAAATCCAGGTTTTATAAGTTGCTTATATCAGATATTTTATCACAGCAAGGAAAGTCTGACTAAACTTCTAGGCAAGTATTCTACTGCTGAGCTACACCTCAAGCCTGAAAATATTATTCTTTGTGTTTTCAAAGATTTATTTTATTTAATATGTACACGTGTTTGTCTGCATGTATGTATGTGCATGCCATACATATTTAGTGTCCCATGGAGGTCAGAAGCAGGTGTTATATCCTCTGGAACTGGAGTTATAAATGGTTGTGAGTTATCATTGGGTCTGGGAACTAAACCCAAGTCTCTGAAAGCAGTATGTGGTCTTAGCCTTTGAGTCATCTCTCTAGCCCCAAAATATTATTCTTAACTCATTTGAGCTTAAATGCATTTTCCAAGTCAATAAATGTCCCTCATGTGTTAAAAAATGAAAATTCAATGCCCAAATATGTCATTGGAATTATAAGTTTTCACTTCAAGACATATGACACCTTTTTTCTCTTTTTTAATTGAATTTTTGTGTATTTCATACGGAACATCTCAAACAATTTTATTTATCATTATACCCTCCCATATTCACCTCACTGTAGCTCATATACTCTATCATTCCTGTTAAGTCCCATTGTGTAAAGTCAGTGTCCCCAGATGTTCCCCAGAGCAAGTCCATTCACTGACATCTAGTTAGTCTATCTAGAGTCCCTTGTGTTAGGAAGATCATCTCTTCTTCACCCAGCAGCAATCAGTTGCCAATATTTCTTCACATAAGATTGGGGTCTGTAGTTCATTTTCCCAGTTCTATGCTGGTTTTTGTCTGCCTGAGTTTTATGGAACTTGTGTATGCTGACACCATTGCCAAGGAGTCATATGAGCAGGTTCCCAGGAGCTTGTAGAATTCTGTTTCAATATGGTCATGCATGACACCTTTTAAAAATGGATCCCTCTTAACATATAGACCAATTTTTATTTTAGCCTACCTTCACTAATAAAAAGTGATACAGTCATTGCAGATTAATAAGTGATATGCAAATGAAGATCTATGCAGCCTATGGAAGAATTATGCTGGACAGATTGAAATGCAATAATTACTTAACCTCACAACGTATTGCAAAAATTAGAGAAAATACTGCTGCAAGTGCCTGAAGGGAAGAATCATTGAGCATCATGATTTATATTGAAAAATTTCAATCACATATGTAAGCAAGTTATTGTTGAAGATAATTATCCTCCTGTTCATTATATGCATAGATAAAGCTGGCCAAAAGCAGACAAGGCGATCAGTACTAAGACATGGAACAATGGACTGAGACCTCATTTGACTACTCATGGAAGAGAAAGTTAAAGGCGCACACACCAAAGACAGGGTTTTTAGACAATTTATCTTTTTATCATGTATATGAAGTTTAAATCCTTTCTTTGTGATTGTAAATTTTTTATATTATTCTGTTCCCATACCCTCAAAGCATTTTCCAAGAAGGCCCGAGCTCTTCTTCATCAGCCTACAGTGAAGGTGTTCTGTTAGTACTGTCACATAGAACTCATGAAATGATTATTTGACATTCATTAAAGATGGCTTAGACTACCAGAATTTGATATCCTTTCTTTTTCTTTTTTTCTGCTAAATTCTAAACAGATATTATTGTTTCTGAACTTTATCATGTAAACCCAGACTGTGACATTGGAGAATAAGAGACAATTTCTAATTAACCCTTGCACACATCACCTAACCTTGAACTAAACAATGGCATTACTCATTCCATAGAATGAAACTTCAATAAGATAAACTAAATGCAAGCTTTAGCACAGTGCTTGGAAAATAGCTGGCTTTGATTTAGTGAAGGAAAATTATTATTACCACCATGTTTTCTATTTTTTTTTAACCTGGAACCAAGATGTATTGTTTGATTCATTAGCTGTTCCACTTACTTTATTTTTTTAATTATATGAATAATACATGGACTGCTTATCATGAAAAAAATTAAAACAGTTCAGTGTACATCAAATTCAACTGAACATCTCATTTGTAAGCAAACACATCTCTTCAAAGACTGTCAAATCTGTATTTCTTTTAATTAGACCTTTGCACAATATCCATCATATGTGTATGGGTATAAAGTAATACTATAAGCAATGTTAGGTATATAAAGATATCATGTATGTATAGATAATACATGTAATTCTATAAAAATGTAATATATATTACCATATATAGAAAGAAACTAACAGTGGATTAGAACATAAAACTGAAGAAAAGATAGTCATACCTCTAAGGTGGATGGAAATTAGGACCCAGAACAAATGTTGTATTGTTATCCCTTGCATAGGAAAAGGAGCATTTGTTCCAGAAATCAAAAGGAAAGTAAATATAGAATATTTGATTTTCTATGTTTGGTGGCAGGAGGGAAAGAAAGTCCATGTAAAATAGTCCCTATATTTTTTTGAATAAGGAAGCCAACTCATTTTCTCATGATGACACAATAGACGTGATGTTTCATGTCTAAGATAGTGGGATATATTACTGAGAAATATAAAATAAAGCACTGTTGCTCAAAGAAAAAAAGATATAGGATAAGGTTGATGACCATGAGTGTTTAGTGGTTCAGCTTTGAAGCTGAGAAAATGTCATCTGCATGGTTTGCAGATTTGGTTAAGAGAGACAGAGGAAGGCACTTTTGTTAAATTTCTTAATTTCAGGAAACAGAAAGTATAAAAGTTATTAAAGGGTTGGTGAAGTAGTGTTTGTTATGTGGGGTAATCAAATCTTAAGAAAATATAGATGCTGGGTGCGGTGAGACACACATTGAATCCCAATACTCAAGAGGCAGAAGCAGGCAGAATTCTGTGAGATCAAGGCCACCAGGGTCTATATACTGAGTTCTAGGCCTCCTGCTGAGGCTACCAGGAGAACCTGTCTCAAAACAAACAAAAACAAAAACAAAAAAAATCCCAAAACAAGCCAACAATAACATAAATAAAATGTAGAGAGAAATGAATTCAAAACAGGTAATAAAGAAATGGGCCAGGAATGGTGATTCACACCTATAATCCCAGAATTTGAGAGACAGAAGCAGGAGGATCTCTGTGAATTCAAGGCAAGCTTGGCCTACAGAGCATATTCTAGGCCACCAGGACTACATGGTGAGAGTCTGTCTCAAAAAAGCAATACCTAAAAACTAAAAGAAAGAAACAAACAGAAACAAAAATAATTGAGAGCAGAGGACAGAAACTGAGGTGCAGTGACAGATAGCTGTCTAGAGGATAATTAAATGAGTGAGCCAACGGAAGACGGCTGTGTCTAAACGTACTTGGTTGTTTACTGTATCCTGAACTATCCAAGGTTTCTGTAAATTTATTCCTATTCAAGTGTTCCTGAAAACTTTCTTCTTCACGGCATGATGGTACAAGTCTGTAGTCCTAGCACTCCAGAAAGTAAAGACAGGAAAATTTGAGTCTAGCTTGGGTCACAGAGTAAATTAGGTGTGAGCATGAATCACATAGCAAGACACAGCCTGTGCTACTCAGGTTTTTGTCTCCGTGACAAATATATGAGAGCGAAATCCTAAGAGAAAAGACTTAGTTTGACTTTTGGTTTCAGAAGGTTGAATCTAAAATTGGCTGGCTCTGTCTTTTCCTTTTTTTTTTAACTTAAAAAAAACTTTATTGAGAATTTCACACATGCATATAAGGTGTTTTGATCAAATATATGCCCATTCTCTCCCCTTCAACACCTCCCATACTTCCCCATCACTTTTTCTGACAACTTCATGTAATCTCTTTCTTTCTTTCTGTCTCCTTCCCTCCCTCCCTCTCTCCCTCCCTCCCTCCCTCCCTCCCTCCCTTCCTTCCTTCCTTCCTTCCTTTAAATGGGGCTTTTTGCTGCTCTACCATTACCCCTCTGAAGAGGTAACCCTAAAATCTTTTAGGGATTAGATAAGAGCTCCCAAATACTTTTGTCATTTTTGGCCTTTGGAACATAGTATGTTGCTAAGAGGACCAAAGACATTTTGACTTTTAGCCAAGAAACTGGCTACTTTTCTTTGGGGTCTTTTTACCCTACTCTCTAGCCAATTCCTACCTCCTGAGGAAATTCAGATACCCTTTCAGTGGCTCTATCTAAAAGACTCCCAAATTGCATTATTCTTATCTGTAGGGAGAAAAGAAAGTCCTTGACTGGTGAATAGGGGATGTGAAGGAGGAGTAAAGGCAAGTGTAGTTAGCATTACAAGTTCTAGACAGAGAATCAGAAAAAAGAACAGGGCAATTTTCAAATGTTCATATGAGTCCATTGGAATTTCTTGACAAGAGCTTCCAAAAGCATTCCCCTATTTGGCTCCTCCTCATTTTTCTTTGGTCTTCCAAGGCTAGATTCTAGAGTGATGGATTCAGGGTTGGCTTTCAGGTATTTTGATAGCTGTTGGAGTGATTAGAATTAGTGTCAGTTCCCTCTCAATTGCTTCTAGATAGGGAGAGAAAACAAATTTATCCATCATTTTAGAACAATAGCTGGTTGCCTCCCTTAGCTACAGGTTGGCACTACAGTATTGCAGACCAAGATTTGAAGCCTTACATTTGAGCAGCAGTTTCTGATTAGGAACAAAATCAACAATGAGAAATAATTGTCTAAATAACTTTTTATATGGACTTAAGCTTAATGTCTGGGAAGTGTAATCCTTTGACTCTTAAGGAAATAAACTGATGACTTTACTCTTTGGTTATACTTTCCTTTTGGGTGTTTAAGACCATAAAGTCGTTTGATAGTCTGTTCCTCAGGGGTCACATGGGCTTAGGAGGAGCCCCTGGCTCCTTTCTTTTACCAGTTCCATCTATGTGAAGATAAGTCAAAGGTCCTACTCGACCATGGCAGGCTTCACTTAGAAGCATGGATGAGATGTTCCCTCTAAGTTGACCCTTCTCTTTGTAGATTGGACACTGGTTCAAGTCCATCTCGTAGAGGCTCCATGGCCTCCTTGATCAAAAGCACAGGTGATTCAGCACAGGTAAGGACATTTTGAGAGATGTTCCATAGTCCCCTGGACCTTAGTCAACCTTGGAAGGCAAGGGGCAAAAACTGTCAAGTCCCTCTGACCAGATTGGTGTAGGCCTCAAAGTATGGCTGTTAAACAACCAGGAAGGTTAGTTCCACCAGTCTGGTACTTTTAATTACCATGTGATATGTAGATAAAGCTTTGGTAAAAAAGCAAATGTTCTCAGATAAACCTTGAGTAGATATGTATTTTGTTCCTTAAACTAGTTGACTAAACTATGACCTTAGAAATTTTAAGAATATGTGTATATTATTTTGTCTCATCCTCTATATATAATAACAAACCTATATAGACCTTCATCACTTGCTTAGGCTTTCTCATTTTTCTGCCTATTTAGGAAAATATCTCCATTCCCATATCCTTTTAACATATTTTACATTCTTTTTCTTTCTTTCTTTTTTAATAATTTTGAGATAAAATAGCATTAACAAATAAATTTTCCATCTGTTGTGAGAATTATTTTCCTGGTTATACTAAGCAATGCTTATTCCCTTTTAAGGTTCTAGTATCATGCCAATGTTTGATTAAAGTTTTACTGGGGAACCAAAGAATTTACTGAGCTTACTTACTGAGATAACTGAGGGGTTGCTGAGGTATATTTATGACCTGAGGGTATGCACATGGGAAAGCCTTTACCCAGTATGGGTCATGCTTTCTCTTCCTAGCCTTCCCCAGATTGTATACTTTAGTCCTCCCCAAATCCAGGAGACCATGTATGATTAGGGCCAAATTACATAAAGTTGGCTAGGAAGAGTGGCTAGATACTCTGGTGAGGGTCTAATGACCCAATGAATGAGCACAACTGTCAACAAGCCCAGTTGTGATGATGTTTAGCAGTCAGGCACAGCTGAAATCGTGATGATGGTAATTATTTTATGCAGTAGAGACTGCTGTAGAGCATTGTCTTTTAAAAGAACATGGAATTTAAAAGGATTTGGTGCTAGGATCCACATATGAGGGTGAACACATCATTTGTTTTCCTGAGTCTGTGTTACTTCACTTAGTATAACGGTTTCTAGATCCATCCATGTACCCACAAATTTCATTATTTCATCTTTCTTTACTGCTGAATAGAACTCCACTGTGTAAATAAACCACATTTTTGTTAACCACTCATCAGTTGAAGGGCCCTTATGTTGGTTGCTTCCATCTCAGCTATTGTGAAAAGAACAGCAACCAATATGGTTCTACATGTGTCTCTACAATAGGATGAGTCCTTTGGGTATATGCCAAGGAGTGATATAACCAAGTCATATGGTAGGTTCATTTTTAGTTTTTTAAGATTTCTCCACACTATTTTTCATAGGGGTTGCACAACTTTGCAAACCCAACAGCAGTGAATGAGCATTCCCCTTTCTCCACATCCTCGCCAGCATTTGGTATCATTTGTTCTCTTTATCCTAGCCAGTCTGACTGGGGTAAGGTGATACCTTGGAGTGGTTTCAATTAGCATTTCCCTAATTACTAATGATGTTGAATACTTTTTGAGATGTTGCTTAGCCATCTTTATTTCTTCCTTTGAGAACTCTTTGTATAGATCTTTAGCCCATCTTTTAATTGGGTCATTTGGTTTCTTGATTCTTTGTTTTTTGAGTTCTTTATATATTCTGGATGTTAAGCCTCTGTCAGATGGGTCACTGGTGAAGATTTTTCCCATTCTGTGTGTTTTCTCTTCATTTTTTGTTTCTTTTGTTGTACAGAAGCTTTTTAGTTTAATGAGGTCCCACTTGTTGATTGCTGACCTTAATTCCTGAACAACTTCTGTCCAATTTAGAAAATCCTTTCCTACACCTATATCCTGTAAGTTACTGCCTATATTTTCTTCTAGTAGTTTCAGGGTTTCCAGTTTCACATTGAGGTCTTTGATCCATTTGGAGTTCACTTTTGTGCAAGGTGAATGATAAGGATCTAGTTTCATTCTTCTACAGGTGGAGATCCAGTTTTGCTAGCCACATTTGTTGAAGATGCTGTCTTTCCTTCATTGTGTGTCTTTGGCAACTTTGTCAAATATCAGGTGGCTAAAATTGCATGTAGTCCAGTTTGGTTCTTCAGTGATGTTCCATTTATCTATGTCTATTTTTGTGCCAACATTATGCTGTTTTTATGACTATAGCTCTGTTGTATACTTTGAGATATGGTATCGTTATCCCTCCAGCATTACTCTTTGTCCTTAGGGTTGCTTTGGCTGTCTGGGTTCTTTTTTGCTTCAATATGAATTTAAGGATAGTTTTTTATAATTTTGTGAAGTATGTCATGGGGATTTTCATTGGGATTGCATTGAATCTATATATTGCTTTTGGTAGGATGGTCATTTTCAGAATATTAATTCTTCTAATCCATGAGAATGGGAGGTCCTTCCAGCTCCTGGTGTCTTCCTCAATCTCTTTCTTTAAAGATTTAAAATTTTCATTGTAGAGGTCTTTAATGTCAATCTTAAGGTCCACTATACATGCATATATATGTGTATATATATGTGTATACAAATATATAAAATTACATGTATCTTTAATTGCTTGTTATTGGTATATAGAAATGTATTGATTTTTGTAGACTGATTTTATAACCAGCCACTATACTGAAAGTGTTGATCAGTTCTAGGAGTTTTCTGGTGGAACTTTTTGGGATCCCTTATAGTACCATATCATCTGCATAAAGGGATAGTTTGACCTCTTCTTTTCCAATTAGTATTCCTTTAATTTCCTTCTTCTGCCTTATTGCTCTAGTAAGAGTTTTAATCACTATGTTGAAAAGGAGTGGAGAAGGTGGACATTTCTCCATTTAGAATGATGTAGGCTGTAGGCTTGTTGTATATAGCTTTAATTATGTTGAGGTATGTTCCCTCTTGTCCAGTCCCCTCTAGGACGTTGAACATAAATGCATGCTGAATTTTGTCAAAAACCTTTTTTGCATCTATTGAGATTACAATATGGTTTTTGTCTTTGAGTCCATTTATATGATTAATGACGTTTATTGAGTTGCATATATTGAACCATCCCTGCATCTCTGGGATAAAGCTGACTTGAACATGGCGAATGACTTTTTGATGTACATCTGTATGTAGTTTATAAGTATTTTGTTGAAAATTTTTGCATCTGTGTTCATTAAGGATATGTGTCTTTTTTGGTTGTGTCTTCACCTGGTTTGGGTATTAGAGTGATGCTGGCTTCATAGAAGGAATTTTGGAGTTCTCCCTCTGTTTCTATCATTTTGAATAATTTAAGTAGTATCGGTTGGAGGTCTTTAAATGCCTGGGAGAAATCTGCTGTAAATCCCTCTGAGCCTGGGCTTTTTTTAGTTGGGAGCCTTTGTATTACTGTTTAAATTTCCTTATATGTTATGGGTCTGTTTAAACTGTTGATCTCTTCTTGGTTTAACAATGGTGGTTCCCATGATTTTAGATATCCATCCATTTCTTTTAGATTTTCAAATTTAGTAGCATATAGGTTTTTAAAATATTCCCTTATAATGTTCTGGATCTTTTTGGTGTCTGTTGTGATGTTTCCCAATTCATCTCTGATTTTTTTATTTGGATTTGCTCTTTCATTCTTTTGGTTAACTGGGCTAAGGGTCTGTCTATCTTTTTTAGGTTTTCAAAGTACCAGCTCGTAGATTCATTGATTCTTTGTGTTGTTTTCTTTGTTTCTATTTCATTAACTTCTGCTTTGATTTTTAAATTTCTTCTCTTCTGCTGCGTTTGGGTTTCATTTGTTCTTGCCTTTCCAGTGTCTTGATTGCAGTGTTAGGTCATTTATTTGGGCTCTTTCTAATTTTTTAATGTAGGTACTTAGAGCTAGAAACTTCCCTCTTAGGACTGCTTTTAAAGTGTCCCAGAGGTTGTGTTGTGTTGTATTGTTCTTTTCATTGAATTTAAGGAATTCTTTTATTTCTCTCTTAATTTGTCCTTTGACCCACTCATTGTTTAGGAGTGTGTTGTTTAATCGCCATGTGTTCATGTAGTGACTAGGGCTTTTTCCAGTGTTGAATTTGAGCTTTATTGTATTGTAGTCCAACAGAATGCATGGAATTATTTCAATTTTTTTGTATTTGTTGAGGTTTGTTTTGGGGTCTAGTATGTGGTCAATTTTTGAAAAAGTTCCCTGGGGTGCTGAGTAGAAAGTGTATTCTTCGGAGCTTGGATAGAATATTTGAAAGATGTCTGTTTGTTCCATTTGATGTATGGTATCATTTAATTCAGATGTCTCTCTGTTTATTCGTTGTCCAGTTGACCTGCCTAATGGAGACAGTGGGGCATTGAAGTCCCCTACTATTACTGAGTTGGCATTATTCTATGTCTTAAAGTCCTATAGTGTAGTTTTTATGAATTTGGGTGCACCAGAGTTTGGTGCATATATTTTAAAGATTGTAATATCTTCTTGGTTAACTGTTCCTTTGACCAGAATGAAGTGACCCTCCTTATCTCTTCTTGTTAGTTTTACTTTGAAGTGTATTTTGTCAAATATTACGATTGCAACCCCTGCTTGTTTCTTAGTGCCATTTGCTTGAAATATTCTTTTCCATCCTTGTACTTTAAGATAGTGCCTGTCCTTGAAGGTGAGATGGGTTTCTTGCGGACAGCAAAGAGATGATTTTGTTTCTTAATCCATTCACTTGGCCTGTGTCTTTTGACTGGGGAGTTCCGTACATTGATATTTAAGCTTATTATTGAAAGGTATGAATGGTTGCAATCATTTTGATTGTTGTTTGTGTTCTCTGTCTAATTTTGTGTTTTGTTGCCTCTGGGGTATAATTGTTTCTCTCTCTGCTTCAAGTATTCTTTGAAGGGCAGGTTTTGAGGACATGTATTCTTTCAGGCTATTCATGTCTTGGAAGATTTTTCTTTCCCCCTCAACTATAGTAGACATTTTTGCCGGGTAAAGTATTCTAGGCTGGCCTCTATTGTCATGTAGAACTGGAAATACCTTTGTCCAGGCTCTTCTGGCTTTCACAGTTTGCATTAATGAATCAGCTGTAATTCTGATGGGTTTTCCTTTGTATGTGACTTTTCTTTTGCTGCTTTCAGTATTTTCTCTTTGTTCAGTATATTTAGTGTTTTTACTGTGATATGTTGTGGGGAGTTTCTTTTCTGATCCTGTCTATTTCATGTTCTATGTGCTTCCTGTATTTGTATGTGGATGTCTTTCCTTAATTTCTGGAAATTCTCTTCTACAATCCTGTTTAGGATCTGGTCAATACCATTAACCTGAAATTCTTCTTCTTCCTCTATTCCTGTGACCAGTAAATTTGGTCTTTTCCTGGTGTCCCACATCTCTTGCATATACCATTCCTGTGTTTTTAAACTTTTTCCATAATCTTTGCTTGAGTGGTTCAGTTCTTCAACTTTATCCTCCAGTGTTGATATTCTGTTTTCCATTTCATTCATTCTAGTGGTGAGGTTTCCCTTGTTGTTTCACGTTGACTTACCGAGTTCTGCACTTCCTTCTTCATTTCTGTCTGAGTTTTCTTCAATGTTTCTCTTTTGTGAATTCGTTCAGAAGTTTATCCCTATCTTATTTGAGTTCTCTAATTTGTTTGTTCATATGTTCTTTAAATTAATTGAATTTCTTGATCATATTTATGATTGTTGTTTTAAATTCTGTGTCTGGGTTATCTTTAGGGGGGTCTTCTTGTAGAATTCTTCTACAGGCCTGGTGGAGTTTGGTGGAGACCTAGTGTTTTGGCTTTCCATTTTATTATTCTTTCGTTGTGATTTTGGTATGTGAATTTCTTTTGTTGTTTATGATTCTGATATCAGAATTAAGTTGAAGTATCCTTCTGTTTGCATTATCGGGGTGCCTAGGTCCTTTCCTTTTTGGTTATGTAAAGCTGGTTGGTACAGGTTTCAGGATCTCTCAGGTTTTATTTTGGAGGGAACTAATGGCTTTGGATCAGCTGTTCAGGAGCACCCACAGAAGCCCAGCTCAGGTTACAGTCAGGTATATTCAGGCTTCCTTCTAAGGTTTGGACCCCTATTAGCAGGAACTCAGAGAAAATTTGGGAAATTCCTTAAGGGGGGGGCGATTTTGGACTCTCAGCCTCTGTGCTAGAGGGAGGTCAGAAGCCAGCACTCTCTGGTGGTGTGCTGAGATCACAGCCGCTACACTGAATGAGGTAGGAGCCCACCCTCTCAGGCTGTCTGCTCGGTTCTCAGCATTAGTCTTCCAACACCAGATCTGAGGCCTTGGGAAGGGCCTCATGAAATCCCAGGTAGGGGGATGGGTATGGTGCAACTAGGGGAAGTTCACCACCACAGGGAGGCAGGATCTAGGACCTCCCAGGCAGTCCCCTGCATTCTCAGCCCCTATGCCAGAGGGAGGCTAGAATCTGGAACTCTCTGGTGGTGTGCTGAGACCACAGCCACTACATGGATGGAGGTCGGAACCCACCCTCTCAACTCTTTATTTTCTGTCTGAGGGAAGGACAATGCATCATGTTGGGGAATTCATATAGATCAGAGCTGTTCACTTCATGGCTTCCAGAAAGCAGAGAGGGAAAGACAAGAAGGACCCAGGGCAGGATGTAGTCTCCATGAACACAACCCTCAGTCACCTACTTCCTCCAGGTAGACCCTAGAATTAAAGTCTCCAGCATCTTCCAAACAGCTTCCCGATGCTTTTAATACATGTGCCTGTGGGGATAGTTCATATTCACATCCTTTAAGGGGTTGTGGTATGTTTTAGGTGGGATAATCTGGGAATGTTGTCTAAATAGCAATTTGGTTTACATTATCCTCTATGTCTATCATCATGTCATCAATGATAGTAGACTATGTAAAATAGTTTACATTTCTATGGCTACTGTAGCTCCAATCCCCATCTTAGTTTCTTTATGATCATGTATCACCCCTGGCTCTTAAAATCTATCCACCCTTTCTTCCATAATGTTCCCTGAGCTGTGGGTAGGTAAGGTTTACTATAGGAGTCCTGTGGATCCTTATATTTATAGACAAGTATGCCAGTCACCACTCATCAAAGCAGTTTCTTTTTGCAACAGGTGGGGAGTATTACAGAGTTCCACAACTGGTCACACACAGAGAATAAGTGTCTGTGAGATGCTCAGCCCTACGTGACAGATCTGCAATGGAACCTCCATCTTAGTTTTTATTGGTTTCTTGTGGAGTCTATTTTCTTTGCATTTTAATTTTCTTCTCTTTCCTCCCATTTCATGATCTCATTTTTGGCCAGTTAAAAATATGGTTCAAAAAAGAGCACTGCCATATTATTAACTTGCATTTTCTAATGCATAAACATTATTTCCCCTTTCTTTTACTTATACTTTAATTCATTTCTTTAGCTTTCTGTATAGATTTTACATATTTATTGGTAGAGATTCCTATTGCTGTTTCATTTTTTGCTCATATTATAAACACTATGTATTTTGGATCTGGATTAAAATGTTTTTAGCATTGATTTTGTGATATTTCTCCAACTCAGTAATTCTAATCATTATTACATAGATACTCATTCCTATTATTGTGAAGAATGGCAGTTTTATGTCTTTTCTAATTTCTATGTCATTTGATTTTCTTGATGTTTGCATTGACTGTGTTGCAATAATAAGACCATTCTCCTAGTCTCAGGGGAGTGAGCCAGGAACCATCGATCAATAGTAGCATTACCCCTAAATCTTTCCTTCATATTATTTGGGAATAAATATTAATAGGATAAGGTAAAAGAATAAAGAAAACTCCACAAAAAGGCACTTTTCAGTGTTTGTTCACTATGTTGCCTTAAAAAAAAAAAAGTGTTGGGGATTGAACCCAGGCCTTTGGTGTGCTGGATAAGCACTCTCCTACTGAGCTACTTCTCCAGCCTTATGTGAGTTGTTTATTATTTTGAGTCCTAAATTCCCTCCCAATATACTTGGTTAAAGTCTTTTTGTGATAGACTTATGGCTCATAGAAAATGAGGCAGTACTGATTGCAAGGAGGAAAATATAATGTTTTGCATGGTTTAATTAGAGGTCATGAGCAATAACTTCTCTGGGCTAGCATTTAGGACAAATCATAAACACAGCCCACACAAAGGTGAGATTTAAACTGTATCTTTTGGAGCAAGCAGACACAAATAAATTGTTTTCATAATGTTAAGCTAATGCACTGAACATTTTCTTGTCTTTTTGTTGTACTTTGGCTGTTTTATGCTTCTGTCTCTTTAAGTTCTTTAAATCTTTTCCTAAGTATCTAATTTGCTGATAAACCCAGTCATTGTTGTATTCTTCTTAGTAAATATTTTCCTGTCTGGAATTTAAGTATGGTTGTTCTCATATCCTCCATGTCTCTTTAATATGCTTAGGTCTCCCCTACTTTATAGAAAATGCAGCATAAAAATCATGATAACATTGGTAGCCCTTGCCTAATTCTACACCCATTAACTAGTTCTTTAATAATTCTAATATCTGTATTATTTCTGGTAAAATTCTATTAACCAACTTTTCTCCTTATTCTGGCTATATTTTCTTTTTTTTCCATGCATAATTAATTTGGTTATATAAGAGATTGGGAGAAACGTACTTTCTTGGCTTGTTTAGGCTGCTATAGAAAATACAATGTAATGAACTATGAGACCATGTAGCGAACATGTATCTCACAGTTCTGAGGTTGAGACTCCTTTAAATGTTTGTTTGGTTTGGGTTCATTGCTTTGATTTTGAGACAAAGTCTCATGTAGGCAAGGCTAGCCCTGAACTACTGATCACTCTGCCTCCATCTCCCAAGTGCTGAGATTACACGTAGGTGCTACCATGTTCAGCACCAAGCTAAATGTTCCAGCAGATTTAGTATCTGCTGGGAATTCACTTTCTGGTTCATAGGTGGCTGTCTTCCATGTCTAGGAATAAGGGAGGTGTCAAGGGATCCCCCCAGAACTTCTTTTAGAAGAGCACTAATCCAAATTACCTTCCCAAATACCTGTCTCTAAGCACCCAGGGATTCTTTCAACATATGAATTCTATGGGGTAGATTCTATAGCATTAACTTTTTGAAACTTAGATAAGTTTTCTTCCTTGAAATAATCTTGAGCTTTGATCTAAAGTGAAATTATTGCTTGAAAAGACTTTTATCCTTTCAAGTCTTATGTTCAAGGTTTGATAAAGCAGCATCTACCTAGACCTAAATTTCTCCCCATTACCGAGGAAATTTCCTTCTGAGTATGCTGCTTCATGCATTATGAAGATGTTTTTATAATGAGAAACACAAATGGCAACTGGCTCTGGAGAAGCCTGCTGATTATTCCACCACTTCCTTTTAAAATTACGCTTATATCTATTTGGGGTGTGTGTGTGTGTGTGTGTGTGTGTGTGTGTGTGTATGAGTGTGCATGCATGTGTTTGAGACAGAGTCTCACTCACTATGTAGCCTGAGCTGGAATTCCACATGTGTATGCATGTGCACTTGTACGTGCATGCTCTGTCTTGCTTTACAGATCAGAGGACAACTTGAGTTAGTCCATGTTCTCGTTCCACCATGATTCCCAGGGATTAAACTCAGGGCATCAGGTTTGGCAGCCAGTACCTTTACTGATGAGCTATCTTGCCAGCCCTCAACTACTGCCTTCTGATAGCATTTTTCTACCACAAGCAGTTAATTTATACAAATATGCTCATCACTACCACACTGCAGACACTAGTGAAAACTTTTGCATGTCTTAGACTCTCTCTGTCTCTCTCTCTCTTCTCTTCTCTCTGTCTCTCTCTTTCTTCCTCTCCCTCTTCCCCCCCCCTCCTTTATGCAGTGCAGTTTTGGTGCAGCAAATTCCAGGACATTTGAACCTTCTGATATTCGGTTTTGTGACATTAAACTCAAGAAGACTGCTGGGGGCTGGAAAATAGCTCAGTGATAGAGTTTGCTTAATATATGCAAGGCCCAGAGTGAATCAAAAGCAACTCCACCCTGCCAGAAAAGAAGACTGTGAAATACTATTTGAGTAGCCTGAAACTAGTAAATCTTAGGCGCTCTCTGGAGGCAAGGATGGACTCTTTATTTCCTCTATCTGTCACTCTCAGGAAATCCCCATTACACAAAGTATTATTTTATCTTTTTTATATGGCTTCTAAACTTTGTATGATGGGAACACAAATTAGTTCCTGTTGTCATAAATTTATGTTGAGTTCTCCCTCAGTGCTCAACACACTTAAGAACAGTCAGTAAAAATGTATTTACAGCTATGCTAATTTAACATAGTTTAAAACTGTAATGTAGTTGACAGAAAATGAAATTGCTTGAGCCTTTGTATAATGGAATCACTTTGAGCCTTTGTCCAATCAGCTATAAAATAAGATAAATAAGATAAACAAAATAGCCTAGTTGTGAGACCATCACACATGCAGTGGCTTTCTGGATATTAGTTTATGGAAATAAAAAACCTTGAGTGATATAATAATTCCTCAGTCTTTCAGAGCAGTTGAATCCCCTTTTATCTTGTGAAATAAACTGTCGTGTCAGGATAACACAGGAGATGTGGACACTACAGGAAAGGAAAAAAGAATTTGTAAAGCCAAAAAAGCTTGGAACCCCTGAGTTGTGAAATGTTCCATTCATTTCAGAATGGAACAACAAAATGGAAAATAACCACTGCTGAGGTTAGAAAGAGATGAAGGAGCATGTGTTTATGTGGTGAGAGGAGTATGTGACTGAATATAAAACTAAGGACTTAATATTCAGAGAGCAATGGAGAACAAAATGGGCACTCAAGTAGGGAAGCAACTAAATTAAGGCTGAAGTCACAATTTAATTTATAAGTACAATTAATTCTTGATTACTTTGTTCCTTGTTAGTTTGGGTTGTTGAGCACTACAGAGAAAATTACACAATTGTTGGAATTGGTCTCACAAAAATTGATGTTCCCCAACTTCAACAATGTCATGGGGAATGCCATTAGCACCATGTGGCTATCCTTCCTTGGTCAGCCAGCAAGATGATAGTCTTTATGTAGAAATTACAGAGCTTTATTTTGCTTCACAAACCCTCATTTCAGGTAAAATAAAAATCCATCTAAAATAAACACACAGAAAATCAACTAAACAAACTTCCAGTCATAACACTTTTAATGATCATCTCCAATATATACTTTGTGAAGAAAATGATTCATTAAGGTACAATACGTAAATAGAGATACTACTTGTCTTCTTGGTTTTTAAGTGAAATATTTGTTTCTGTCATGTATGATAAAAGAATTTAAAGCAGAATGACAAAATCAGCTTTGTTACATAGTTTGCACTAACACTATGTGAAATAAGTTTTTCAACCTTCATACCAAACTATAGAGAGCTGTCACACACTAGTGAGTGGCATCTTTTTTTGATGAGTATAAGTAATTCCAGAACCACAGTGTATTTTCCACAATACCACAGTATATTCTCTCAATGTGAATATTGAATTTATCTTAAAATATTTCAGACTTTCCTTAGTGTCTTAAAGTTTTCATCATAGAGGTCTCTTGTTTTTGTGTTTAGGTTTACTCCTGTGTGTGTGTGTGTGTGTGTGTGTGTGTGTGTGTGTGCAGGGGTGAGGTACGGTAAGGGAGTAGGGATGGAGAACACAGGTAAAAGGAAAGTGAAAGTGAATCCTGGGGGTGGAAAGGTTTAAGCAGGTAAGGAGGGGGAGGCATTAGCAGGATAAGGGTGCAGAAGTGGAAAAATTAACCAAACTGAAGGATATATGAAAAACCTGTTGGGGACCCCTGTTGTGTAAAGTAGCAGTCTCTCCATGTCCAGATAGCCCACGGGGCTCGGCATTCTATGCAGAGACTCCTTTTATCAGCAGGGTGCCTTCCTACTCTCTTCCTGACTCACCTTTTGAAGTGGCCACCACAGATGCCCTACCAACAACATGACCTCTGGCTTAGGATAATCAGGCAATGTCTGGCAGCCTGGTGGAAGCCCACCACCACATGTAAATGGGGCATCCTGAAAGCACCTATCCACTAAGGCTTTTGCCACTGCCCCCACAGTATAAATATCCTGGTTTCCCTTTAATAAATCCCGAAGTTGCATCAGGAGCTGTGTCTGAAGCTGTATCACTGAACCCTGCATCTTCCCGGAGGGAGCTGTCCCTTTGTGTAAGCAACGACTCACAAAGACTCTGCTTTCGCCATCCCGCACCTCCCCTCGTGACCCGGCAGCTGACGGATCTCGAACCCAGAGGGAGTGTCCAGTAGATTGGGACGGAACCCGCCCGGGCGGCTGACAGGGGTCCTCTAGAGCCACCAGCCCCGGTAGCAGAGAGCCTCAGCAACCAGAGAGCCAGGGACCCAAAGAGCAACGCGGCCTGCGGGACCCGCCAGTGGCGTGGGAGAGACAGGCGCTAGCCAGCAGCTGGTGCTCCACGAAACCCACGCACCCCATAAAAACCCATACAGAAATATAGTCTTCTCATCTAAATAAAAAATTCAAGCCAGGCGTGGTGATGCACGCCTTTAATGCCAGCACTCAGGAGGCAGAGGCAGGTGAATCTCTGTGAGTTCAAGACCAGCCTGGTCTACATAGTGAGTTCCAGGCCAGCTGGGGCTACAGGGAGACCCTGTCTCAAAAAGACCAAAAAAAGAAAAAAATGCAAATAAGTGATGGAAAGGAGTGACCCTACATGGTTAGATAACGATAGTACAGAAGTAGTGGGTTGCAAAACAAATCTGTCAGCCTAGGGTATGCTCTATCTCTACAGGAGACGGTCAAGGAGGCCCCATAGGACCCCCAAACTATAGAGGCTTTTGTCTGTCCTCTTTGTGGCTCACCAGAACTGGAGGATAAAACCCTATTGATGACAACACCACATATCTCAATTTCAAGATAGAGAAAAACTAAGCTGGGACTGAACTGAAAACTTCCTCCCTGCTTGTTAGCTTTCCCAAAGAGCCAGGAAGTGCTATGAAGGCTGCTAGGGGAGAAAAGATATCAATGATCTGATCCAACAAGAGGTGCTCACCTATACAAAAGTGACATGACAATTCTGGATGCAACAAATTGCCCTCTGATTGGACTGGAGGTTCACTCCATGAGAGGGAACTCATTCATGCCTGAAACTGTAACCATGGCTAACAGCCCATGCCTGGGGAGGTTGTAATGCCCAGTTGGAGAACTTACTACTCTGGTTTAACTAAATTAACATAGCATCAAACTGCCTTCTAAATATCTACGTTTATACTGACAAACAAACTACTCTGAGCCTTAACCAGCGAAGTCTCTTCAGTCATGAGCAGTGAATAGGTAGAGACTCATGGCTGACCAAGTAACTGAAAATATGTGACCGATTAGAGGCTCAGACCTATAAAAGACATTTGTGTCATCCTTCCCTCTAGGGCTCAAGGAACATTGTAGAAGTGGGAGCAGGAAGAAGTGTTTAAGAGCTGGGTGAAGGACTATGGTGTACCATCCTCTAGATGCCATACAACCACTGTAATCATGAACTTATATCAACTGCAGTTACCTCTTGTGCTGGATAGTTTTAGTTTCACGTTGACACACCTGGGTAGAGGGAGCCTCAGTAGGGGAATTTCCTCCTTTGGACCAGATTGTGAACATGTCTGTGAGGCATCTTTTTGATTACTAAGTGATGTGGGAGCGTCCAGCCTACTGTGGGTGGTTTCACCCCTAAGCAGGTGGTTGTATAAGAAAGCAGTAGAGCACAGGTCAGGAGAGCAAGCCAGTAAGCAGCATTCCTCCATGGCCTGTGCTCCAGCTCCTGACTCCAGGTTCCTGCTCTAAGTTCCTACCTTGAGCTCCCTCAGCGATGAACTGTGACCCAGGACATGTAAGCCAAATAAACCTTTTCCTCTTCCAGTTAGTTATTGGCCAGAGTGTGTTTTGTCACAGTGATGGAAAAATAAACTAGAACACATGTCCTGAGTCCACATAAGACCTGCCCTGATAATGATCAGTCATGGAAGAGGGAAGGGTTCATGGGGCTGTATTTATTGCTGCTGAAGTATTGGCTATTGATAGACTCTGGGAGGAGAGAAACACTCTTTTCAGATGTTTCCCACTGCTGAGTCCATCAGGCTCCATTGCTTAGTGGCAAACTCATGGTCACACAGATAGCCCTGATTAAATTCAGTGGGTCACAAAGCAAAAGGAATAAACATGAATGAGAGAAAAATATTTGTAGGGAAGCAGGGATGGATATGGGCAGTAGAGAGATGCGAGAAAGTGGGGATTGAGAGTGGTCAGTATTCAGTATGCACACATGCAAAACTGTGAAAGGACAAAATTTTTAAAACAAATTCAAAATTAAAAACTTCATGTTTTAACTAGGCACTATGAGCCAAACACTCAGGAAATGGACGCAGATAAGTCAGGAATTCAAGTTCAGCATCAGCCATGTTGCAAGTTAGAGACAAGCCTGGGTTACATGAGAGTCTTAGAAAGCAACAAAACAAAATAGTTCACTTTTTAATCTCTCAGAGATGAAAATGGGATATGTAGCCATTTAACTGCAGTTTTACTTGATTGCTGGACAATATATGTAGTGAATCATCGCCTTGCTTTCATAAGGAACACATCAATTTCCATGCCCCAGGACAGTGGGTAAGGGTTCCCTTTACTCTATGTCTTTGCTATTTATCTTTTGAGGTTTTTTTTCCCCACAAGGGGTAAGGTAATTTATCCTAGAGCAAAAACTGAGTGGTCATGACATGAAAACACAGATTCAGGTTACCCTGAACTCTGTGTTCCAACGTGGTAGCAGTTTGATAACACTTTTATAGATGCAGAACAAAGGAAGTCATAAATTAAGGCATTTTCAAATACATTTCAAGTACATTTTTAACACTTTTATTGAATTTTCAAGATTTTCATGAAATATAATTTGATAATATTTAGATCCCCTCCCTTATCTGCACCTCCCCTTACTGCCCCCTGGCCCAATGCAATGCATTCTATCTTTTATATAAGGCCTATAGATGGAATTTATGTCCCCAAATGTCCTTCAGTGTGAGTCCATTCACTGGAGACTGATTAACCTACAAAGAGTCCCATCGTATGAGGAACTGACCAGCTGTTTGGAAAACTCTAATTCCTTGTGTCATCCACCACCTCTGGCTCTTACAATCTTCTGCCCTCTCTTCAACAAATGCCTCCCTGTGCAATAGTGACACAAATATTATGGGACTAATCAACCCTTCTAATTGGATTTAAAATCCACTTCATTAGGTGATATCCATGACTTACATTGATATCAGGCTTAGGAACTTGAAATTAGGTTACAAGACATAGGGGAGAGTCTAATAATAGTTTTTTACTAATAGTTACAGTATTAAACTGACTCCATATGACTTACTGTTATACCAATAGATTAATGTATCTCTCACCTCTCATCAGAGAAGTTTCCTTATGCAGCAGATGGTTACTAACACAAAAAGCCACAACTGGCTAATGGGCAGAGGACAAGAAGCTGCAGAATGCTTATCCCTAAATAAGACACTTGTCTCTCAACTTTTCGATAATGGCTATCTTAACAGGTGTGAGGTAATACTGCTATTAGTTTGTATTTCCCTGATGATTAATGATCTTGACTCTTTAAAAATATATTTGGGGGAGCTTCATTAATGAGAATTGAGATATTCATTGTTGTCTTCTTTACCCTTTGCTCTATGTTCTGTGTGCCTTCGTTGCATTGTAGATGTGCCACTTAGACGGGCAATTCACAATCTCTGTGTGTAACCAGTTGCGGCACTCTGTAATTGTTTCTGTCTGGTGCAAAAGAAGCTTCAAGAGCCAGGGAGGAGGTGCATGACTGCCGGTGCCAGCTGGCCAAGACGGACAGTACTTGAAAGGGGGAGTGAGGATTGAAAGAAAAACAAGAGACAGAAAAGATACTTGGGAGGGCTGTCAGTAGAGACTGCAGCAGCGGTTTATTTCAGCTCCGCCTTTTTATACAGAAGAACTCAATTAGTCTCAACAGCTGTTTTTCCCACCTGTCTCTGAGGGTCAAGGAGCGGTCAAATACTTGTTTTGTGAGCTCCGCCATATAAACACATTCCTCCTGATTTGGCAGATTAGGTACTGGTGTGCAAAACACAAACTCAGTAAACAAGCCTGTCACAGCTTATGTACATAATGGATTAATAGCTCCCAACACATGGAAATAGAGTCCTACAAGCTCCTAGAACCTTGCTCATATGAACCTGCAGCAATGGTGTCAGCATGCACAGGACCCGTGCAAACTCAGACAAAAGCCCAGTATAGAACTGGGGAAAGGGGCAGCTGACCCCAGTCTTAGCTGAATAAATATTGGCAACTGATTACTGATGGGTAGGGAAGAGGTGATTGAGATGTTCTGTATGAAATACACAAAAACTGAATAAAAATGAAGAATATATATACACATATATATTCAAGTGTTTATGCCTTCTATTGAGAAGTCTATTCAGATAGTTATTCAATTTTAAAATAAGGTTTGTTTTTGGTTAGTGGGAGCTGTGCCATTCTCATTAGTATCTGGCCTTATTGCTGGTGGAAGACATTCATGAAGTGGCCTGAGTCATCACTCCCCTAGTAACCTCCAACCTCATACCAATTACTGGTGATTCTTCAAGATACTATAATCTACATCCATTTTCTGCTCTTGACAGAGACAGAACTGCAGGTCAGAAAAAGCTCTGTGTTTTTTGAGTTATGTGATGTGAATAAGTCAACCTCATATCTATTTCAATTTATCTTTCTCAACTTTAAAATAGAAACAGTATCTTCCTGAATTTTAATAAAATCCTTTTAAACAGTAGATCTTGAACATCATTCAGTGTAACAGTTTCTTTGCATCATGGATTTTGGGCTTAGTGTTCACATATCAGATCTGCTTATTTATTTTTTTTGTCCACATTTCTTATATAGAGACTGAAATTTTGGCCTTAGCATTGAAATAGAGTTGGTCAGTTTCAAATTTTGATATTGAAAATGCATTTTGTTGTACCATATATTACCATACAGGATGGTCAGGTTAAATTCTTTGGCTTCTTTATCTTAATTGATTTGACTCTGTTTTCCAGCAAGACTCCCATCTTGGATCCATACAGAAGAACCTCCTCATGCTTCATTTATTATATCTAATAGCATTTGTAACACAAATGTAATGAAAGATGTCAAACAACTTTGTAATACCCACAAGCCTTTTAATTTAGCTTCACAGATGTGTCTAGATCGCATGACACTTGGAAACTTTTAAGAATAGAGTTGGCTCAGTGGTTAAGAGTGCTTGTTCTTCCAGGGGACTTGGGTTCAATTCCCAGCACCTACATGGTGGCTAACAACTATCCGTAACTCCAGTTCCAGAGGCTCTGAAGCCCTCTTTTGGCCTCTGAGGGCACTGCACACACATGGTTCACTTACATGTAAACAAAATGTTCATACACATGAAAAATGAAAAATAGAATATTGTTGTTAACTTGACTGTCATTTGGGGACTGGATGTTTAAAGAGAGATTAAATTGGAATACCCTTTTCAGCTCTTCAAAGGATATAACAATCTCAGTCAATTAGACATTCCATATTATTGTAAATATATACAATGATTATATTCAGAACCATCTCTTTAATGATTAATTCAATACTTATCATCTTGTTGATTTACAGTATTCTACAATAAAGTATGGGCCTGAATATGAAATTTAAAAATGTATTCTCCATTTTAAACCAGGTCTAGAAGTGCCAGCCTATAATTATAGACCCTTATGAGGTAGAGATAGGAGAAGTACAGGTCAAGGCCAGTTTGGAACACAGAATAAGTTCAAGGTGAACCTAGTTTATTTAACTTAGTGAGACTTTGTTCTAAATAAAACTTAGAAAGAGGACTGGAATATAGTTCATTGGTAGAGTGCTTTCATAATGACAAAATAAACAAAAAGCCTATTTTATTTTAAAGGGCTTTTATTAATATGAGTATTTATTGACTAGTCAAAATGAGTTAAATATATCATCAAATTCTAACATATAAATCAATTTTTATACTAACAATAAACAACAGAGAAAAAGTCTTATAACCTAGAAATAATATTAACCACCCCCAGTATCTTTCACATGTACATACCAAAATATGTACAGATATGCTAAAGTATTCATGCTTCTCCAGATAAACAGAGTCAATGGGGAAAGAAAGGAAGGAGAGAGAGAGAAAGAGAGAGAGAGAGAGAGAGAGAGAGAGAGAGAGAGAGAGACTCAGAAACACAGAGGCAAAGATAAAGAAATAAGAATCCCAGTCTACGTACATGCCTATTTAGGTGTAAAGAAATTTATCTGGAAGAATTCACTTATGTGATTGTGGAAGGTAATCATCCCAAGATCTGCTACCTGCAATCTGGTGATACAGAAGTATCATTGCTGTATTTCCCATCTCATTCTGAACCCACAAGAGCCAGAGGAATCAGTGATTCAAATCCCAGTCTGAAAACAGATGAGACCAGATGGGATGTGACGTCCTGGCTCAAGCAGTGAGGAAAGAAATAATTGTGAAATCCTCTTTCTGACTTTCATTCTTGTCAGGCCCAACCACTGCAGAAATAATCCACTCATTCAAATCCAATCTCATACAAAACCCTTTATAGCTACACACAGAAGCAATTGTTAACCTTTGCACTCTGTGAGTTACTCACTCTAACTGACACAGAATTAACTACCAAAGTATATTATTGACTGCATTATTATGTTTTTCTCAATGACATTATGGTAAGGAAAATGCCTACAGTCTTGGGACAGGCACTTCCTCTTTCAGCCAATTCTTTATAAACAGAAGTATATTTTCATTGGGGAAACTATTTAGCATGATTGGCTAAGACCAGGAGATTTGTACGGATTTTTCTGCTGAAAAAGAGAAATTAATGACAGAATTTAAAGATTCTCTCTCTCTCTCTCTCTCTCTCTCTCTCCCTCTCTCCTAAATGTAGCTTATTGCTACTTAAAAAGTAAATAAGTATTTCCATATGAATTTTTAAAAGGTCCTTGGTGGT
The DNA here is from genome assembly GCF_000622305.1 of Nannospalax galili. Taxonomy (NCBI): domain Eukaryota; kingdom Metazoa; phylum Chordata; class Mammalia; order Rodentia; family Spalacidae; genus Nannospalax; species Nannospalax galili. The sequence continues at coordinate 165,691 of NW_008355454.1, forward strand.
TTTCTAAGAGCTCAAATGGACTTGCCCTACGTATAGTACAATGGTCCTATGAGAAGTCATAGGTTGCCAGATAAAATGCCCAGTACAAGGTGTGAGATACCTTCCTTCAAGTTGTTGGTTGTGTGTGGTGGGGGGCAGGGTCCACAAATACCTAATCAAAACAATGTAAGTTATTGCCATTCTTCCTGGTTGTTCACCAGAGCTTGATGGTAAGACCCTATTGCTGAAGTTGCTATACACTTTGTCCTGAGAACTTGGAGAAATCAAGCTGATAGGAATTTGGAAGCTTCCTCCCTACTGATTAGCTTTCATAGTACCAGAAGGTACCATGCCAGCTGATGGCAAGGGTGGGGGAGGTGGTCATCTGAAGCTAAAATTTCTTCTGGGAGGCATAAACAACATCCAGCCCCTCTTCCTTTCCTCCCAACAAGCTGAGGTGCAATTTTGCAAAACAGTCTGGGAAGCTAGTGAGTTTATAGGTGAGGGTTTACTGTTTATAGCAGTGTGGGTGCTCCCTTTCTAAGGCCATACTGCAAAGTCTTCATCCAAATGTGGATGTTGACTTTCCCACAGCTGCACAAAGTGGTGAGAGCCCCTTCCCTCTGCTTCCTCAGTTTATATACCCTTAGCCATGCTACTGGTTGGATGGGATGGGTTACAGACTCTCCCTGCCCTTCCTTTCTTGTGGAGGAGAACAACCAGCAAGTTTAGCTGTGATGATTCTAGGCAAGCAGATGCAACCAAGTTTGGGAAGATAGCATCTGTCCATGGTCTGTCTTTCAGAGAACAGTCCTATGGAACAACATCCTTACCCAGCTCTGAACCTCAAGGACAGGCATGGTAAGATATGTCTATGGGTACAACAGTACCATGAATTTTATGGGGTTAACTAAACACTTTCTGACTGAATTTAAGGCCCATACCTCAGGAGAAATCTCATGTCTGTTACTATAAATCTAAGAACCTGTGGCTATCAAGCTCATAGGCTCTAGGGGTGAATCTACTACTATTATTTTGTTAAATGGACACATTATTAAAGTACCTTCTAAAAATATAGCTCATATCCATAGGTTAGTGTAGCTATCATTCTCATCAGAGATGCTTTTTGTGCAATGGATTGTAGTTAATATGAAAACTCACAACTGGTCTGAGTGGAGAGAACAAGTGTCTGTGTAATGCTCAACCATTAATGAAACATGTATATTACGCCACCTCTCACAAAGGCTCAGAGAGCATTTCAGCAGATGGGACAAGAAGACTATAAGAGCAGAAGTCAGGCAGGACTGCAGTGAGACAGTCTTTCAGACGTGACATGACTACTGCACACATGGACTCATGACAGCCATGTTTGCCTGCACAAGACCTACACAAGATCAAGCCAGTCAAATTTCCAGCATGGATGGGGAGGAACACATGAGCCATCACTCCTCAATGAGGAGCAATTGACAGTTCATGGCTTCTAGGGGAGGGAGAGTCAGTTTTCTTTAGGGATGTGGGCTCTCATAAGCTAACCATGTTCCAGGGGTGGCCTCATATCCATGTGTTTATGGGCAGCATCAACTGTGGCTTATAAACAAAAGAGAGAGGATGTACAGTTTGAAGCAGTATGTGGAGAGGGGATATGGGAGGATTTGAAGTGAGGAAGTGGAGAGTAAATACATTGTATGAATGTATGAAATTCTCAAGGAATAAATTAAAATGCATCAAAAAAGCAAACAAATGAGCTTGGTGTTGATATCTTTCTTTTCTGTTGCACATTTTTCATGCTGTTGAAATTAGACAAGGAACTGTGATACAGGGGAAACCACTGTTTCTGTTATAAAACGCCTCTGTATATACCATTAAAATGAGTTTAACTTTATTCTTATATCTTCTATGAGCTCTGATAAAACATTAGAGTAAACCAACATATTGAAAGCAATAAAAGAGTACTTCTAAGTTTTGCTCTTTTGATCTCAATTTCCTTATATGTACAATGGATGATGTCTGTTCTCACACTTCTCAGAAGATGGAAATATTCAGGTGCCTATAATGTAATATATTTTTCTTTTTCTGTTTTTGTAATTTAGTATGTTATGTCTTTTGCAGTCTAAACTCTCTTAATTATTGTATTTATCTCTGTCCTAGTCCTCCATGCATTCTGTAAAACACCATACTTACTTCAAATAATTTACTTGTGTGATTAGTCTAGCTATTTATTCAAATTAAACAACACTTTTGTCTCTAGATAGAAGGATAGAATGGATGGCTAAGGCAAGGAAACCTAGTGGTCCTGATGGGTTCTTAATATCATATTAAAATATGATGGACTTCAGAGTTCACTTGGGAAGACAGATAATCCAACAATACATCAGTAAGTGAGTTTAGACTATAAAAGCACACCTATGTGGTGTAATGTATTATATAAAGAACAATCACCTGGACAATCCTTTCAGATTGCTTGATTCTCCTACTTTGACTCACCATTCACACATATGTAATATATATATATATATATGGCCATATACATCTATGTCATATATGTGCACATACATAATATATAATATACATTATTAAAAAGGCACTGAAGAAAAAGCACTCCACACAAATATTTTTTATTTTTAATATGTTTACTGAGTTTCTGTACATTTTGTAACATAGATCTTAATCAAATTTAGACCCCCTCCCTTATCTCTTCCCTCCATAGCTTCCCCCAATCAGTTTTGTGCATCTTGTTATTTATGTTAATCCCTATCTATTCAAGCATTTGTACCCAGATGTCCTTCAGTGCAAGTTAATCCACTGAAGTCTATTCAGCCTATGTAGAGTCACTTCCTTAAAGAAGATCAAATCTCCCTCACTGCACAGTAATGAATTGCCAAAAGTTCCTTGACTAGGGCTGGGGCCTACTGCCTATATCTCCAGTGCTAGCCTGGGTTTTTTGTCTGGTTGAGCTGGCATGGGTGTTCTGCATGCTGTCACCATTGTTGCAAGTTCATATGAGCAAGTTCTCAGTGGCCTAAAAGCCTGTTTCCTTACGTTCATGTACCAACTCTGACTCTTATAGTCTTTCTGTCCTTTCTGCCACAATGGTCCCTGAGCCATGGGTGGGTGAAGTTTAATACAAGAGCCCTATCCAGGGACACACATTCTGTAGTCTCTTATTCTCTAAAACTTGGCCAGTTGTGGCCTTCTGTGTGAATCACATGCTGATGTGTGATGAAGCTTTGTTAGTGAGAGTTTAGAAATGTATTAATGTTCTTTCTACCTCTGTTTCACTATGTTCCATGAACCTTATGTGTAAAGGTTCCACTGTATATGTGTCACTTAGGGCTGGACATCTCTCAGACATATATTCTTTGTATTTGACCAGCTGTGGAACTCTGTAACAGCCTTTGGCTGTTGCAAAGAGAAGCTTCTTTGATGAGTGGTGTATGGTATAGGCGTCTGTAAATATAAGAATCTATATTTAGCATACAGCACATTTGTCTAGAGATAGAGTTTTCTCTGATGGCCTCTCCAACGATGTGTATTTGGCTATATTTACAGTGTCACCCATATGTTCAATGCCATTGAGAGGGTTTTAAGTACAATTAGATAGCTTTTGATTGCTCCCTAGATAAGAGTGCCACAAATAGAGATGGTTTGCTATGTTTGTCATGGTTATTAGGCTTTACAAAAATGAAAGAGCATATATACTGCTTGCTTTTCTGAGTCTGTTTCTTAGTATAACAGTTTCTAGCTCCATCTATTTACCTGCAAATTTCATGATTTCCTTTTTCCTTACTGCTGAGTAGAACTCCATTGTGTAAATGCATCACATTTTAATTATCATTCTTCAGCTGAGGGACATTTAGGTTGTTTCCATTTCTTATCTATTGTGAAAAGAGCAGCAACAAACATGAATGTACAGGTATTTGTATAGTAGAATGAGTCCTTTGGGTATATGCCAAGGAGTGGTATAACCAGATCATACGGTAGAATCATTTGTAGTTTTTTTAAAGAGTTCTCCACACTGCTTTCCCTCGTGGTTGCATGAGTTTGTATTCCCACTAGCCTTCCCTTTTCTCCATGTCTTCACCAGCATTTGGTGTCTTTTGTTCTCTTGATCTTAGCCAGTCTGACTTGTGCAAAATGAAATCTTAAATGGTATAAATCTGCACTTCTCCAATTATTAAGGATGTTGAACACTTTTAAAGTGGTTCTTAGCCATTTTTATTTGTTCGTTTGCACATTCTCTGTTAAGGTCCTTAGCCCATCTTTTCATTGGGTTTTTATTTTCTTGTTTCTTTTTTTTTTTTTAGTTCTTTGTATATTTTAATATTAATCCTGTGTTGGATGTGTAGCAGGTGAAGATTTTCTCTCACTCAGGGGCTTCCTCTTCTCGTATTTGGTTCTTTTGCTGTGCGGGAGCTTTTAGTTTAATGAGGCCCCATTTGTTGATCCTCAATGCCTGAGCAATTGATGTCCAACTTAGAACGTTCTTTCCTATCCATATATCTTCTTGTAGAGTATGGCCCATGTTTTTTTCTAGCAGTTTCAGAGTTTTGGGTTTCATATTTATGTCTTTGATCCATTTAGAGTTGGCTTTTTTAGGGTGAAAGACAAGGGTCTAATTTCATTCTTCTATCTCTATCTTATAGGTTACTGCCAATGTTTTCTTCTAACAGTTTCAAAGTTTCCATTTTCACATTGAGGTCTTTGATTCATTTGGAGTTGACTTTTGTGCAAGGTGGAAGATAAGGATCTAGTTTCATTCTTCTACAGGTGGAGATCCTATTTTTCCAGCACCATTTGTTGAAGATGCTGTCTTTCCTCCATTGTGTGTTCTTGGTACCTTTGCTAAATATCAGGTGGCTGAAATTACATGCATTCATGTTTGGGTCTTCTATTATGTTCCATTGATCTACATGTCTGTTTTTGTGTTAGTACCATGATGTTTTTATGACTACATCTCTGCAACATAGTTTGAGATCTGGTATGGTGATCCCTAGCTCTGCTCTTTTTGGTCATGAGTGCTTTGACTTTCTTGGGTCTTTTGTGATTCCATATGAATTTTAGGGTTTTTTTTTTTTTCTAGTTCTGTGGAGAATATCATGGGGATTTTGATTGACATTGCATTGAGTTTATAGATTGTTTTTGGTAGGATGGTCAATTGCATAATATTAATTCTACCAATCCATGAGCACAGGAGGCTTCCATCTCCAGGTGTCTTCCTCTATCTCTTTAAAGACTTAAATTTTTCATTGTAGAAACCTTTAATGTCTTTGGTTAGGTTTATTAAATATTTTTGGAGGTTATTGTGAATGGGAGGGCTTTCATGATTGCTTTCATCAATTGCTTTTTTATTGGCATATAGAAAGGCAACTGAGTTTTGTAAGTTGATTTTCTAACTTGCCACTTTGCTGAAAGTATTAATCATTTTTAGCAGCTTTCTGGTAGAATTTTGGGGATCCCTTATGTGTGATACCATATCACCTGCAAATAGTGATAATTTGACCTCTTCTTTTCCAATTAGTACTCTTCTAATTTACTCTTCTTTTCTTATTGCTATAGCCAGAGTTTCAACAGACACAATCTTAAAGAATACATAGCATTCATTCCTGAACCTGAATATAAAATTAAAAGTTGGTTTTTCTGATAAGCTTTTAGAAAATACATATGCTACATAACAAAAATAATTCTATTCTGGTATTACATCAGTGGCATTGATTTTCCCACCATCCTTCCCAGAAACACTGTGGTCTCACAATCACTCAGTACATCATTCTTTATCCTTGGAAATATTTCTGTCATGTGGTTGGGAGAGACATTGATTATGCCAATTATTTTCCAAATAAACAGCACCTCAGAATTTTTCTGCTCTTTTCCCAGCTACAGTGATGGGAACTATCTTGTGAATGCAGGAAAACATGCTGTCAAACACCCTAAAGAAAGCAAGGTGATTATGGATCAGAAGCCTGGAGCTTATTCACGCCTCAGTTACTTTCCTGTGTTACATTTCCCTCCTTTAACACATAAAAGATAAATACAGACAACCAATCCTTTAACACAATAAAATGCTTGGAACTAGAGAACATTAACTTTCATACATATTACTAAAGTATGGATACCTTGAGTCATAAACAATTGATGTCTGTCACCCAACTTTTTTAGAAGTTAGATTCAGTCATTTAAGAAAAAAATACAGACACTGAATAATTACATTTTCAACTTGTTTGGCTTATGAGTAAAGACACACCACAATGCATAAGTAGCATTTTAATTCCTTTTTTGCAACAAAGCTTTCCATTCCATTACTAGATTTTTCACACAACCTCAAACTGGACCAGATATAAAAACAGTTTTCTCTCTCTCTCTCTCTCTCTCTCAAAATAAGGACAGAGATATATCTGGAGGAAAGCTGAAATAAAGAGCTCTAGGAGAGGCGAGAGCAGCAACACAAATAGAAAATAGCAGACTGAAGATAAAACTCATAAGAATTTCATTTTATGCTAATCTAATCCTCAAATTATAGAGTTTTAAATAAGACAATGCCTTCGTTAAGGTAGCTATATAGGAAGAAAAATAGATTGCTTTTCTCAAAATATGGAATAAAAATGGGAAAATGTTTATAATCTTTAGGGAAAATTTTCTTAAGCCTTAACATTAACCAGGGAAGGAAAAAATAATGAAAGACTAGATATTATCAAAACTAAAAATTATAGTTTTGTATATATTACTAAAAGAGAATTCAAAATTTATTGAAAGGAATACATACATATATAAGAGTTGCATTTATGTGACAAAATATTATGCCCAGAAAGTATTAAGAGTATTAATAATTTGGGGGCTGGAGAGATGGTTCAGTGGTTAAGAGCACTGACTGCTCTTGCAGAGGACCTGGGTTCAATTCCCCACACCCACATGGTGGCTAATAACTGTTTGTAACTTCAATTTCAGGGGATACAACATCCTCTTCTGAACTCTGCAGGCACTGCAAACATGTGGTACACTTACATACACGCAGGTAAAATACTCACCTACATTAAATTTTAAAAAATTAATAAATCAACAAGAAAGTAAATAATCCATTAAAATTGTGGCCATATTTAAACAGAGACTTCCAAAAAAGATGCATGAAAGATGAATAAATTCATTAAAATATGCTCAAAATCATGTCATACAAAAACCATATTAAAATTTCAGTGAGCTTATACTACATACGCCTTGAAGGCTTATTTGTTAAAAGATTCACAATACTGAGATTTGACAAAGATATGAAATAACTCAATTCCTATGACTTATTGATAAGAATAGAAAAAGTTTTAAGTGCTTTCAAACAGCTTTCTGGGTAACTAGTCATTTTCTGATCAGACTTAAGGCCCACATCACAAGATAAAACCCATATCATGTACAGTTAATTTGAGGCAGGAACCTGTGGCTAGACAGTAGATTCTCTTTAGAGAGGAGAACCTACTACTATTTTTCTGCTCAACTGGCATAATATTAAACTGACTCCTAACATTACTTATTAATATACCCATAGATTAGTACATCCCTCAGCTCATTGGAGAAGTTTTGTTTGCAGCAGATGATACTTGGCAAAGAGAATTACACCTAGTCAAGGTACAGAGATAGGCGACTGAAGAGGCCTCAGTCTTCATAGGACATCTATATCACACTCCCTCCTCCCAAGGCTTAGGGTTCATTGTGGTATAGGGGATAGAATGAGTGTAGAAAGCAGAGGTTGTGAATGACTGAAAGGAAACTGCTTTCTGGACACATATGAAATCATGGTGGCTGTGAGAACATGCACAAGACCTTTGCAAACCCAAGCCAGACAGGGGCCCAGAGTGGATAGAGGAGTTGGGCATGATGCCTGACCCCTAGCTGAGGAGCTACTGGCAACTGATAGATACTAGGAGAGCTGGAATCAGTTTTCTTTAAGAGTGTGGCCCCTAGTAGGAGACCATGATCCACTGGATGGGCCCACAGCCAAGAGCACATGGGTACCACAAATTGAGCCTGAAGGGTCTAAAAAGCAAAAAAAGAAGATACAAATTAGGGTGGGTAGAGGAGTGAAGGGGACGTGGGAGGAGTTGGGGGAGTGAATATGATCAATATATGTTGTATGAACTAATACAATACAAAATTTTTTTGAATTTTTGATAATTTCATATAATATAGTTTGATAGTATTTAGTTCCTCCTTCTCTGCATCTTCCCCCACTGTCCTCTACCCAATATATCCTATCAAGTCTGAATTTTGTCCCCAAAAGCCCTTCAATGTGGGTACATCCACTGGGCCCACCATCCCTGTAAGATACTTTCCCCTTCCCAGCAGCCATCAATTGCTAAAAGTTCCTTAGAACTAATACAATTTTTGAAAATTTATTCAGCAGTTCCTTAGATAGTTTAACATTTATCTACCAAATAATCCAACAGTTTAATTTCTACTTCTGTATTCAACTCTACAAAAGACATATAACTACACAAAGATTGTTACAATCAATTTATAGCAAACTTACTTATGATGTTCAAAACTGGTACAACTCCAAAGTCTATAATAAAACATAAACAAAAATATCCCAGACAATATACTCACTTGAGTAAATGTGCCGAGAAAAAAAAGTTACTTTATTTACTATTACATTCATGCAGTATTCTCCAAGGAATATGTATGTCTGTATTTTAACTCATGCATCTTACATAATTGACCAGGCTAAACTATTCAGTATTTAGTCTAGAAGCCTGTCACAGCTCTCTGGATTTGGTGTGGTTGGATGTTGACTTGAGAATTTAACACAGATGATACTAAGAACTATTACAGAAGTTTTCTACCTTCCTGTGAGAAGGTAATTAATCAGAGAGAATACCTCTGTCAAAATTCAATCAACAATGCATATGAAGTGATCTTATTTCACCCAAGTTGTACCTCAATTTAGTTGATGTTTAAAAGCTCAATGCATATATTGATAGCATATTTTTTAAAACACACAAGGAATTCTAATGTCCTGTCTTACAGTTAAATCTGAATGTATTTTTGGGAGAGTCATGATGTTCACAAAAGATATAATACTCTATTGTGAATGAATAATATTTCTTCTTGTCAAAATATTTAATGATAATGTCTAAATTTAGAGTGACAATTACTGTTTAATTAAAGCTTGTTTCATGTTCCTTTTAAAAACTCATTTAAGGGGATGAAGAGGTAGCTCCGTGGTTAAAAGCACTGATGATTCTTGCAGAAAACTGGGGTTCAGGGATTCTGGCTACCAACAGTCATAAAGACTGAAGCTCTAGTTTCAGGCGCTCTGACGCCCTCTTCTGACCTCCTCAGGCATTGCATAACACAAATGCACTTACCTACATGTAGGCAATACACACACATTCACATAAAATTAAAAAAAATTAAAAACATTTAATACTAATTTTTAAAAATTATAACACTTTAAAGCATAAATTTACAACAATTGAGTTAATATATTTTTACCAAAGGCAGAGTTGTTTTTTATTTCAGCCATTTAATTTTGAAGTGATTTTAAATTTACAGAAGTTATAAATCCAGCACACCTAATTCTTCTATGATATATTACATAGTAATACTGATTTGTCAAAACCTACAGTAAACACTAATACAATATTTATTAACTGAATTAGAGTTTTATTGGGGTCCCAACAATTTTCCACTCATCCTTTTTCTGTCTGAAAATTCAATCCAAGATATCAAGTTACATTTATTTACACTTCCTGCTTCCTTCCCCTCCTTTGATCTGCGAAACTTTGGTCTACTCTTGTTGTTACCTCCTAAATTCTTTCTGTTTTTGTTTGATGAGACAGTCTCTCCCTGTAACCCAGGATAGCTTGGAACTCACAATGCAGTCAAGTTTGAACTTGAGCTAGTGACAATATTCTTGTTTCAGCCTTCAAAAAGCTGGGATTACAGGTGTGAGTCACTATGCCCAATTAGTGTTTAAACTACACATCCATCTGTATAATTTCCATCAATTTGTTTGCTCTGTTTTCTCCTAATTATATTGATTCATTACTTTTCTGGAAATACTGTCAGAGTGCTGATGTGTCTTCTCAGTCCTTCATATCGTGAGGTGTGTAATAACATAACTCATTACTGCTGATTGCTTAATTGGGTTTGATGTGCTCCTCTGTAAAGATGCTGTTTTCTTCTTCCAGTCTCTACATCATAGATTGATTGACAAAGGCTGTCTATATTGAAGGATAAGGTCATTGAAATCTACTTCCAAAAGGCAAGAATACCTCAGAAACTCTTGACAGAAGCTAAAATTGCACACCAATAAATGTCTTAAGGGAGAATATTTGACATTTAAAAAATGCCCTGTGTTGCCCTCAAGTATCACCCATCATGGTGGAGAGTCTAGCATTTGTCACGTTACCAGAGTGATGTTGTAATGATGACCATCTGTTTCCCTTTGCTATGCATCTTTTTATTTGGAAGGTGGATTATTGCCCTTTTATTGATTGGTTTGTTTAATTATAGCAGTTAAGATTCATGGACATCTATTTGATTCTTGGTTATACTTCAGTGTGGGGGCTTTGTTTTGTTTCATGTTTCTCTCTTTGCTTTATTTATCTTAAATAGCTTTCTGCTTAACCTCTGCAAACTCATCCAGGTTGTCTCTGGTGGCTTTTTGAAATACTCTATTTTTTTGTTGTTGTACTTTCTTATTTTTAATCCTCCTTGCCCATTTAAATCAGACAGTTCTCCAGGGGTCTTGATTGCCTTCAGGAAACATGATGTTTAGAAACCCACAACCGGGTGAGCTCGCTGTTATTGGAGTGTCAGTGCTTCTAGGGCCTCTCGAGGAAACTGGTTATCTGTATCTAAATTCATGTGCAAACATGGTGCAGTATTTACTTCTGTATATATTTATAAATACATTAAGTAAGCATTAGTTCACAGTGATAGTTCTGACTCTAATTCAACACCACAGAGTTCCTCATAGCCTTCCCTTGGGTGGTTTATAAATTATTTCTCTGATAGTAGAAACCTGACTTTCATAACCTACAATGTATTTGCTTATGAATTATACTCCAGCATGTAAACAGTTTACAAGTTGCTAAACCATACCCTTGTGGAAAATAATTACCAAGAATGTACGTTACACAGGGCAGAGCCATTGCAGCGCTTAGACGTTGTGTTCTCCTCAGAGCCATTTAATCAGCTCCTCTCTCTTTCTCATTTCTTTGGTGAAATTTTACCATATTTTGTGAAACAAATAGCTTGATTTGTAATAGTCCGCAGTGCATTCTGAATTTTACGCATGTGCTTGTTATGCTTTGAAGTGAATGTAGATTAAATTTGTCATTGTAGGGACTCTTCCTCTCAGATTTGATATCATCACAGTCTAAGACAGAACATGTTCATCCTCTAAAAATCCCCTTGCACAGAACTGTTGTCATCAACATCTCATCCTGAACACATCCCTGGCAATAATCCATTTGATTTCCATTATCTGTACACTTGAATTTCTCCACAAGGTCATATAAGTAAAATCATACATTTGTCCTGCAAATTCCTTGCACTGGGTTTGGTTCACTTTAGTAAAATGCATTAAAGATTCATCCTTGTTGAGGGCAAATCAATAATTCATTTCTATTGATTGAGTATGTGTGACATGAAAGTTGAAAGGAGGCTCTATGGGGGGTGGAACAGTGCAGGGAATGGTCAGAGGACAATGGGAATACCAGGGAGAAGATTAAACAAAAACGATTGTTTCAAAACACAACAATGAAGCCTAATATTGTAAATACTAATAAAATTTTTAAAAATTAAAAAGCATCCCTTGAAGGCATGTTCCACATTTTATTAACGTATCCATTGTTAAAGACATACTTTTGTATATTTAGTGAGTATTAATGAAACTGACACTGTTATTTTTTTAAATTTATTTTTATTTTTTATGTGTATGTGTATATGGCCTGCATGCATGTAAGAGCACCCATGTCATGCAATGGTTGTGGAGGACAGAAGAAGGTGTCGGATCCCCTGGAACTGGAGTTATAGACAGTTGTTAGCTGTCATGTGGATGCTGGAATTCAAACCCCAATCTTCTTTAAGAACAGCCAGTGCTCTTAAACACTGAGCCGTTTCTCCAGCCCCCAAGGTCTCCACCCCCCAACCCCCACCTCTGTCCCAACACTGTTTTTCTTTCTTTTCGTTTTTGTATGTAATTCACTTAGGCAGCTAGCTGGGACTTCTGCATCTTACATTAAGTGTCCCTGCTAGTTTCCAAGAAACTGACATATTATTTCCCATTGTGGCTGAAACATTTGGAATTTTTAGCAACTGATAATACAGGAAGCTTTCTGGAGCCCCCCCCCCCTTCCCCCTTCTCTAACATTTTTCAAGAGCTGGCTCTTTTTCATGATAATTATTTCCTTGTTTTAGCTAGTCTAACAGGTGTACAGTGATATGTCTAATACTTTTCTCATATTTTAGCTACTCTAGCAGGTATACAGTGACATATCTTTGTAGTTTTAAAAACTAATGATGATGAAGCAAAGTTTTCATGTTCACTTGCAATCTTTATGTCTTCACAGAAATATCTGCTAAGAACTTCTATGCAGTTTTCAAAAGTTTCTTCTGCTTTTATCACTAATGATGAGATTTAAATTTTCCATGTATGTTCTAGATCAAACCCATTATCATATATAAGACCTGAAAATGTTGAAAAACTCTCTCTCACTTCATGGTGTAACTTTCATTCTCATAACAGTGTCTGTCAAAGAGCAAAAGTTGGAACTGAAGAGATGGCCCAGCAGTTAAGAGCACTGGCTGCCCTTTCAGGGGAACTGGGTTCGAATCCCAGAACCCAAATGGTGACTAACAGCAGTCTATAGCTCCAGTTTCAAGGGATCTGACATCCTCTTCAAGACTCAGTGGGCACTACAAGCATAGGTGGACTTACTTACATGCAGGCAAAACACATAAGACAATAAAATATAAAAGTACAAAAGTTTACAACTGATAGCCTCAAACTTACCAAATTATATTTAATTCATCCTCAGTTTTGTGTTACAGCTAAACATGTCATCATCAAATAAAAGAATATACAGATATTCTTCACAAGATATATTACATTTATTTTACATTTTGCATTTAGACCTATGATAAAATTTCAGCTAATGGTAATCTAATGTAACAATATCGCTTTCAAAGAACTCTTAAATGTAAGCTGAAATCTTCCTTGTCCACTAAATTGTAATGCAAATGTATCTAAGAAAGCTAACTAAAAAGCTTTCTGGAGTCCTTCAAAAGCCCTGCAAATCTGTATGCATTGCCTCACTCAGATCTTTTCCTCTGCAGTTTTGCTTCTTTGATCATAGACAACCCATTCCCTGAATGCTTAGGATGAGCCTCTTATGCTGGAGTTCTCTGCCTCAAAACCACTGAAGTATAGACCCAGAATACAGTTCCATCCAAGGCCCCTGCTGTGTCAGTCAAATTCTCAGGTCCACGTTTGCTTGTTTGCTTTGTTTTCCCTCCCTTCTCCATTTCCCCATCTTTTTTTCTTTTTCCTTCTTCAGTTCTGTAGTTCATTGCCCCACATCTTCATTTTGTTTCAAAATGAATCCAGGCAATAGTCTGCAAATTCTCAGAGGAGCTAAAGCAAAAACGAACATTAATATATGTGTCTGAATTATTTGATAAGACAAGCACAAGAACACGAATTCAATGTGACAGGCTATTAGGGGATTTTTCAGGTTTATATGAGAGATTAGCACAGTGAAAGTAGTGTTTTTAGAGGATTAGCCTGGTATCTTAGTCTGTAATAGGGAAGGTGAAACCGTTCAGAGAGATCTGCTAGGCAAGTGCTGAAAACCCAGCAATAGATGATGAGGGTAGTAACAGAGCTGTGAAAACAAAAAAAAGTTTTTAGACAGGGACGAAAATACTATTCTGGGAACTAAGCTTTACAACAAGGGAGCATAAAATTGCATGAATGATATATTTTCCACAATTCTTTCAACTATATTTTTTCTTTCCTTTGTGATGGCAAAAGCATCTTAGAATGATGTCATGCTTTCTTTACATTATCCTTAATATAGTATAGTAATAATAATCATTTTGTCAAGTAATGATAAATCTTTACAGCAACATTTTTAGTGACTGAAGTCATCACTAAATTTATAAACCTTAATTTAAATGTAGCTTTGAAGAATAAATAATTGTTACATTTAATACACACTTTGCATTTATTCTGAGTTCCATAAGGCCTAATATGAATTTGTTTGTCTGATATATGAGATCCAACTTGAAGAAACTAAATATGAGTAATGTTATGGGACAAAGTAAAGGTTATACATGTTATACATACATTACATGTAAATAAAAAGATTACTGTTAAGTTAGATGTCAGCTTGATATAAATGTAATTCTATGAATTATGTATTATTAAAATTTACCAGGAAAAACAAACTTATATATTGTTCCTACCCACACCAAAATTAGACTTCAAAATTAAACCACAGGCATTATTGTAACCATCTGAGCAAAAATGAATTTATTTTTCATTTCAAAAGTTTCTCACAGCACTTTCAGTAGATAGGAAGTCATATCCCTTCCCAAAGCTTCTTCATTCTACTGCTGACTTCTTCTCATTAGTGGAGAATCTTGACCTCCAGGGAGCCTTCCAAAAGTTTATGCCCACCCAGATTTCCTTCTTCTCCCTCTGCCTCATCTTTGTACCATGGTGAACCTCCCCCACATCTTGGGGACAATAATCTCCCATAGCCTCTCCTTAATGGGTCTGTTCATCTCTGTCCTGGAGAGGCTGCCAGAACCCCAACAGATGTTTCCTGTCATTAACACCTTGATTTCCTTTCTGTTTACAGGAAAACCCTAATTAAAACTCCTGTTGTTGGATGTGTGCTAGATTATCCACCACAAGCTGGCTCTTACTCCCAACCCTCTGAGCATTTGGACACAAATTGAGGCCATGTTGTACATATCATCTATAAAAACATGATCCATCTTTTATGGGTGATGGTCCCAATTCAATGCAGCAGACCTAGCTCTAAAGGCATTGAAGGAGTTGCAGGCCCAGTTAGAGGAGCTTTCTTCTCAGTCCCACCCTGGGTCCTTCATCAAAGACCCCATAGCCCAAAGCCCTTTACAGGGATGAAAAACTCTCTATGTCTCCCCTTCTTTCCCTAGTGTGAAACACAACCTCATTGGACACTCATTATTCAAATTCCTATACATATCATTAAAATCTCCTTCTCACAGTCCCAAGAAAAAGCTGCCATTGGGCTTCCCACATGGCCCACCCTACTCTCTGGCCTCACTTCCTCAAAATCCTCTAGCATGGCCTAGGCCTTCTGCCAGAAACACTCACTCTTGTATCACTTCCACTATTTCGCCAAACACCTGCCTCTGCTTTCAGTAACAACCACTGGCTCCTTATCCAAATCCACTCCCTTGAAATGTCTGTCATGTAGCTCTTCCTCTATGAACCTGCCAAAATTATGGCCATGAAACACCCTCTCTGGTCCACTCCCTTAGTCTTCCTTCCTCCTTTAACCATGGCCTTCTTAGCCACTTCCTTTTGATCCTACAAATGGGAACTGAACCCACAGATGAAGTCTAGTTACTCATTGGCACAGACTTTGGGGGATTGCCTGGAACACAGATAGGGAGTTTTCTTTCCCTGTGGAGTCTGTTCCAGAGGTGCTTGATTAATTGGGTTACAACAATTTCTCAAGCTGCCACTTGGGACTACATAAAGACCATCCTCATTCTAAGGGGTATACATGACCCCTTAACCTCTCTGCCCCTTGACTGGCACGAAGCAACCAGTCATGACTACAATCCCTTTAGTTTCAGGAATGACGGAGAACTATTAGACCTTAAATGCACAAGTGGCTAGAGACCAGAATATCAAATTTCCAGAGACCAGAGCCTCATGTGATTGCCACCCTCTGGCTGCCTTCTCTGATGTGGCTCAAACCCCTCCTACAACTATCTTTATTGATATGATACAATCCCAACTACAGGGCACTCCCTGAAGGAAAAAAAAATCTAAAAACCCTGTAAAAGAGGCCCTCCTTCTTCAGATAGACCTTGGACCATGAGGAGGTACCCTGTCAGTGTCTCTACCTAATAAACCTGCTTGTTCCGTTGAGGCCAATTCCTTCATGTTCTTCTCCATCTCCTATTTCATTACAAGCAGTATCTAGACCTCATTTTCTATGCATCCTTATCAATATTTGTTATTTGTTTTCTTTCTCATTTTTCATGAGTTCTTTAAGAATTTCATTCAATGTATTTAGATTATATTCACCTCTTCCTGTAACTCCTCCAAGTTCCACCCTTCTTTCCTGTCCACCCAACTTTGCATCCTCTTCTTTTTTTAAGACCCATCAAGTCCAATTTGTGCCTCCCTTATACTCTTGGATGTGTGGCCTTCTACTGGAGTATGGTGTCGCTTTACCAAGAGACACACCCTTAAAGAAAACTGAAGCTCCCTTTCCCAGGAATTATCAATTGTCAACAGATCCTCAGCTAAGACTTAATGCCTACCTCCCCTCTCCATGCTAGGATTCTGTCTGCTTGAGATTTTGCAGGTTTTGTGCATGCTGTCATAACCGCTGTCAGTTCATATGTGAAACTTCCCTGTTTTGTCCAGAAAACACTGTTTACATGTAGTCATCAACCATCTCTGCCTTTTATAATCATCCTGTCTCTTCTACAACAATCCCTGAGCCTTTGGAGGAGTGAGTGTTACAAAGATGTTCCACTTATGGCCAAGCATCCTTCAGTCTTTTATTCTCTGCTCCTTGACAAGTTGTGGATCTCTGTGTTAATAGCCATAAAGAAATTTCCTGGTGAGAAATTGAGAGCTGCATTAATCTATGGGCATAAGAATAGGATATTACGACTCTGTTTAATACTATGCCCATTCAGCAGAATGATAGTAGGAGTTTATCACCTAGGGCCTATGATATATCTAGCCACAGATTCTTGGTCCTGATGATGGTGCCAGGTATGGGTTTCATCCCTGGAGAGGGCCTTAAATCTAATCACAAAGTGGTTGGTTACTCCATGGCATTCATGCTATTTTTGCACTCTGATACATGACTTGTCAGACCTGTTGTTATTATAGCTCTAAGAGTTCACAGCTGGGTAAGAGCAACGATTACTTTTCTCCTCTAATAGCATGCATAGGACTTTCCAACACTATGAGCTATGAAAGCTACCCAATAAAGATGAAGCTTCCAGGTCAATACAAGCTTGATCAATCCATGTTTTATGACTTATGTATTGGTGTCTTCAGCAATAGTGTCTCACCATCAAGTAAGTTCAAAAGAGGGCAAACAAGAGCATTCTCAATCAGCTATAATGTTTGAGGGTCTATGACATCTCACCAGCCAACAACCTCAAAAGAGGTAACCCGTTCCTGGCACTAGGCTTGTGGTGATTTTGTTTCTAATAGGGGCTTACCCCATTATGAGATAACTCCATTTAAACTCCTTTTATATGTGTGTATGTGTATATTTTAGGAAGATTCTGCACTAGTAGATTTCCTTATGACTTTAGTTATCCTTTAATGTTAGTTATCCTTCTCCTTAGCCCCTCCTCCACCCTGCCCTCCCATCCCCCACTTCATCCAACACTTCCTGTTCCTTTACCCTTTATACCACTGCATTCTATCTTCTTTCTCTTATAATCCCCTCTTCTGAACCATGATCCCTTACTAATTTCTTATCCTCTATGAGTATTCCAAGTGAAACACACGTATCTAATGATTCAAAGCTAGCATCTACAAAGAGAAAAAGTGTGGCGTTTGTCTTTCTGAGTCTAGGCTATCTCACTCAGAATGATCATTTCCAGCTCCATCCATTTTCCTAACAACCAGGAGAAGACTTCCTGAACAGGATCTCAATAACATAAGCATAAAGATCAACAATTGATAAATGTGTTCTCAAGAAACTGAAAACTTCTGTACAACAAAGAAAGAGCACCATCATTGAGTGAAGAGGTAGTCTATCGAATGGAAAAAAAAAATTCTTTACTAGCTATATAGCTGCAAAGGGTTACTATCTTTTGACTTTTATAAGCCGCATTATAACTCTACCTTAATGAAGAAACAGCCTAACTCTTAGGATCCATATTAAGGTCAAGAGTGGACCTGAGCTTCGGAGCACCTATTCCTTCACATGTCTCCCAGAACTGTGCTCCCTAGCAAGGACTTTGCTCATTCTTTATTGAAACAGCATCTCTAGCATGAGATGGGTTAAAGCAGTCCCACCTGTATCTTATCAGAGAACTTTGCCATTTGGCCTAGTACATCACACACACTCAATTTCTCTCATTGTTCGCAATGAGGAAAACACACAATTTTCAGCACTTTGACATAGGAAAGAGGCATAAATACATTCATACCATATCTTGGAAGGCAAGGAGGATTCTTAAAGGCTTAAGTTCATATGCCCAGGTCATAAAAGGAGCATATGGCTCAATGACCTTGTTTACATTATGAACAGAAACTTTTTAGTTGCAAGATTAGGTAAAACTCTTTAGTCCAAATTACATCCATATTGTAAATGGACACTAAATACACTATCTGCAATATATATTAGATATATTAAATATAGTAACTGGGTGTGGTGGCATACAACTTTAGTCCCAGCACTCAGGAGGCAGAGACAGGCAGAACTCTGAGTTCGAGACCAGCCTGGTCTACATATTGAGTTCCAAGCCAGCTGGGGCTATAGGGAAACCCTGTCTCAAAAAGACACACCCCCCCCAAAAAAAATGGGTCATGAAATAAGCGTAATTCTCTGAAGAAGAAAATCAAATGGTTGAGGTGTGTTTTTGTGTTTTTTTTTTTAATGTTCAACATCCTTAGCCATCATAAAGATGCAAATTAAAGGTATCTTGAGATTTCATCTCACCTCAGTCAGAATGGTCAATATAAAAAAATTATGATGACATGCTAGCATGGATATGGGGAAAATGAAACACTTATTCATTGCTAGTGGGAAGGTAAACTGGTGCAACCACTATGGAAATCAGTGTAAAGTTCCTCAGAAAGCTATAAACAGATCTGTCATGTGATCCAGCTATACTACTCTTGGGCATATAACCAAAGATGTCTGTATCCTACTACAGAGATTCCTGCTCATCCATGTTCATTACTGCTCTGTTCATAATAGCCGTGGAAATGAAAACAGCCTAGATGTCCATCAACTGAATAATAAAAATGTGGTACATTTATACAACAGAATGCAGCTGTTGCAATAAATGAAATTAAAAAATGAATATATTCTAAAAAGACACTTTAGTGTTCAAACTGTCAAAACAATTTCTCCTGTTATCTTATGGGGAAAGAACTTAGACAGACATCGCAGACACTTTTCTCCAAGGACTCTTCTCTCCAGGAAACATATTTCAATATTATAGACACAAAAATTGGTAAATGGTTAGCTGGAACACACCTTGACCAGGACTGCTTAGATGACCATATCTTAATCTCACTTCAAAATGCCCAAAGACTGATTTGAGAAAGTCACTATATCTCTTTGTCCCTCTTTCCAATGTGGCCACATTGAATAAATCTGCTTTTTGCATTTTTGCATATCAATTTGCCTTTTTAAATTGGCATCTTGAGGATGAGTGGTAAAAATTTGGAATTTAGACTGGGACCCCTACATTTGGTAACATTATCTAAATAAAGTATTTATATGTCTTATTTAAAAAATAAATTCTCAACAGGGAATGTTAGATTAGAAATACTTTTTAATATATAACATGGCTTAATATTTTGAAATAGTGAAATGCTGAGGTAAATAATGATTTATATATCTTATCACTAGCATAAGAAATTATTGTTAAATTGCATTAAAAAACAGGGCACACTAGCTAACAAATTGTTTTGTGTGGTTTGCTTCCAGGTTTTTCATTGTTCCGTTTGTATTTTAGATGGATTTTATTATGTTTCCCATGATGGTCTTGAACTCATGATTCCAAACAATACTTCTACCTCTGCTTGTAGAGTATTGGGATTATAGTCATGTATGACAAAACACAATTTTATGTGTTGTTTCAGAATACAAGTTTAAACCATTAATTACTTTTAATCTTTCAATATGGTTTAATAATAATATATGTGGGTATGTGTGTTCATATGGGTAGATTTCAAACTATTTAATAAGTAAAAAAATGTGTGTACTAGAGAAGAGAGAGGAGTGTATTTTGGAGACATAAAATGGCTGCTGTCTGAAGAAAAAACAGTAACTTTTTTCTTTTGTTTTATGCCTGGGCTTTGGAACTTCTTGTTCTTACTTAACCAAGTTTTCATAACTGTCAGTTTTTTTTATCAACTGCTTTCCATTGACCAAACTATAGTCAGGTTTCTCCCTTCCCTTCAGCCCCCTAAGTTTTTGCTTCCCCCAAGTTTGAACAAACACTGAAATCCAGAATGCACTTTCTTAGAAGCTCAGCCCAAGATGAGCTCACTTTCAAAAGAATCATTTCCTGTGAAACTCCTAGTCAGTCTTTCTGCTCATCATTTACTTGCTTTATTTTTCTTATCAGTGTGACAAAATACCTAAAAGAAAGTATTCATTACAGTCCATTGTTTCAGATGTGTCAGTCCATCATGGTGAGATGGGCATGGTGGAACAGAGATGCTCACATTAGGGCAGTCAGGGAACAAATAAAAGGTGAGAGGAAAATAGGAAGAGGCCAAGGCAAAACACAGCTCTGAGGGTGAGTACCCAGGGGTGCTGGGCTTCCTTCAAACAAGTCCAGTCTCCTACTTTTCACCACCTACCAATAATGCAAACCTGTTGTGAATTTATCAAAATATGACCCCATTGATTAGGCCAGAACTCTCAGCATCCAATCAGTTCTCCAAAGTCCAACAGCTGTCAACCACTTCTTGAATCTATAGGGGACACTTCATATTCACAAACAATAACACTTTTCTGATTTTTTGAGTGCACACAATGTGTGCATGTATTTGTGTATGTTATGTGTACACATATATTTGAGGACATGAGGACTGTAAATAATTGTGAACACTGTCCTTATGTTTCTGCCTACTATGAAATTTTAAATTATAATTTCTTTGGTCAATAAGCAAGTTAAGGTTACAGTTATTTCTTATTCTCGTGCAACTTTTTTGTCTTAGGACACACAAGTAAGGACACACAAGCAACCCATCAATTTTAAATGTCACGATTTTCTAAGGTTAGGTCTCAAAAGGAAAAATATAGAAACTTTAATGGGCGGAATGTGTAGTATACTCAGACATTTTTGTCTGTCTCCTCCCGAAAGTCAATGTGGATGCAAAGAAATTGTTTCCAGAACATGTTCTTTCGTACCAATGATATATAGTCTTCATATTCATGAACACTTCCTTTTGTCAAATAAATTTTGATCCCATTTCTTTTTTAACAACTTATCTGCAAGATAATAGCATTAGTATGTTTTCTGTATTAAAATGATGGCTATTATAGTTTTTCATTCTCAGAATGAAGTGGAAGAATTACTTGTTTCTTTGGGCTTTATTACATTGCATCAATTTTATTCAAATTGATGTATTATAATCTTTTGAAAGTAATATAGGAATTTCACATACCTGAGATTGGGTAAAGATTTGGTCAACTATAAAACAAAAACTACCCACAAAATCTCCAAAGATACTATATCCGTTTGCTACATCCTTACCTGTTAATTACAAGAGGGACACACACTTTCTATAGATAAAACAAGATCAGTTTTTGAAGCTTTACTGACATCTTCACTTCTTCCTCCCCATATCATGGTAAATAGATGTACAGAAACAATCCAGAATTGGCCAGGTATGCTCTCCCACCTTTTATAGATTAGATTTAAAACAACAAAAATGTTCATAGCATAATCGTCACAAAATAGTGATAGCTTTCTTTAGACTATTCTCATTCCTACAGTAGTTATCCAGTGCAGAGGATCTATGCACTGGCTGACATTGTTAGAGGGGAGTGGGGATTGAGATATGTAAAAACATCCATTCACCATTATGAAAAGCCTGACAAGTGGTGAACCCTTCATCCTATGTCATCAAAGCCAACCCAAGCCCAACCCTGTGTTTCATTAGGACCTAAAAAAAGTCTATGCTTTTGTAAGCAATATTTCATGGATGATATATCATTGGTTTTTAAAAAATAAATTTGTACAGAATTAAATCTAAAATAATTGTATTTTAGTTATGTTTAAATTGAGTAGAATTATATTCAAAAAATAGAAAAAAATATGAAATTCAAAATGGAATCAATAATTCAGAACTCAATTATTTACAAAAAATTACATGAAACTATTAAGTATTTTATAAAAGTATATGATATGATTGTGCTTACACTTTTAAAATTTATTGAATTTTTTTCATACAACATAATTTGATGGTATTTAAATCTCCTACCCCATCCATATCCTCTCCAATGCCACCCTGACAAATTCAATGTACTCTATGTGTACAATACCACCTATAATCTGATTTGTGACCCCAGGTGTCCTTCGGCATGGGTCTAGAGCCTGGTCAACCTGACAAGAATCCCATCCTTGTAAGAGACTGTCTCTCCCCATCCCAGCAACTCTCAGTGGCCCCAAATTCCTTAGGTTGGGTTGGTATTTCTTACTCAATTCCCCATGTCGATACTGGGATATATTCTGCTTTGAGGTTGCATGAGATTCGTACATGCTGTCACCATTACTGTGAGTTCATATGTGTAATTAACCAGCTGTCTGAAAAACTCTGTTTCCTTGTGGTCTCTCACCACCTCTGGCTCTTACAAACTTTCCATCTTCTCTTCTGCAATGAGCCTTGGGAGGCAGACGTTTGAAATAGATGTCCTATTCAGTGATGAGAGCTCTGCCTCTTGTTCTCTGCACATTGTTCAGTTGTGGTTTTCTGTATTAATCACCATCTGTTACATGAAGAAACCTTTCTAGTGAGAGTTGGAAAATATTCATTTTGTTGTAGAGGTTTGATTTAAAATGTGTCACTTAGGCCTAAATGTCTTACAGACAATAAATAATTCTCTAAATTTAATCAGCTGCGGAACTCTATGTTAGTCTCCATCTGTTACAAAAAGAAGGTTCATTGATGAGGGGTGAGAGGTACACGTGTCTGTACATATAAAGATGCATATTAGAATACACTAAGAAATTACATTGATCTAGGGATGTGGCAAAACTAGATTTTTCTCTATGATCTATGACCTCTCTGACCATGTGTGTTTGACTATGTTTACAGTACCACACATGAATTCCATCCTATTAAACGGGTCTTAATTAAAATTAGACAGCTGTTGATTACCCCCAAGATAAAAGTGCCACTACTGCACCAATATAGTTTACTGTTCTTATCTTCTACACATAAAACAATTATGTTGTTGAGTATATATTGTCACATATGTTTATCAAATACTTACGGATACATTTTTGAGGTACTATCTTTAGTAGCTGAATTTAACTTTATAAAAATGAAATATACTGCATATGTTAGAGAATCTATCCTAAATGTGCCCATCCATTTATGCTGCAAGTGCATTACAGCACTTCATTGACAATCATATCATCTTTCAGAAATACAAAAGACAAGCAATTTAGTTCTACAAATATACTATCATATGACAATCACTGTAATGCTGTTAATGTAATTTCAATGATAGTAGTTTTAGAAATATAGTTCATAGCCCCTGGTAACTGACTAAATTACATATGTTTCATACAATGCAAAGTGACTCATGAAAATCTTTTGGTATGCATCCTTTATCTTAAATAGGATTCTTACATTGCATACATAAAAATAATAAATGAATTTATTTTATATTTGTATTATAGAGAAGCTAAAGTGAATATAGTCCAAATAACCTGTTTGGATTGATCTTCTGTGTGCGTAAGTTTAGAAACACCTGTGTAGACACTGTACAATAATTATTTTCTCACATATATTTTTCATATTTATCATCACTTCTGTTTTTTCCAAATAAGTTTTAATTCCACTGTTTTTCAAAAGTATATACATTTAAGTCTGATCCTGATTCGTTAGTCTCTCAGAATGACTTCAGAGTGAATACTGTCAAACGTATGCTATTATTTTATTAAACTATTATTTTTTTAATATATTTTATTTATTTTTATTTATTTTATGTGTATGAGTGTTATGCTTGCATGTAGGAAAGTGTACCCGTGTCGTGCAATGCCCGCAGAGGACAGGAGAGACTGTCAGATCCCCTGGAACTGGAGTTACGGACAATTGTTAGCTGCTATGTGGGTACTGAGATTCAACCTTGGGTCTTCTACAAGCCCAGCCAGTGTTCTTAAATGCTGAGACATCTCTCCAGTCCCTCTATTATTTATTTTTAAATATTTTAAATTTATTTTTATTTTAAGTGTATATGAGCTTTGTCTTCATGTTGTAAGTGCATCCACATCATAAATTGTCTGTGCATAACAGAAAAGAGCATCAGATACCCTGGAACTGCAGTTATGTATGGATGCTTGTTAGGTAGCATGTGGGTGCTCTGCAAGAGCAGGCAGTGCTCTTAACTGCTAAGCCATTTCTTCATTCTCTTAATTTATTCTTTTAAAACATACTATATTTTATGTATAGCAATGATTACATTATCTTGTATAACATTACTTTGTAACATCACCTATAATTTGTTTCAGGTTTTGAACCAGAATATTTATCTTAAACATTTTATTTTATATCTTAAACATTTTATTTTATAGCTAATCACTGAAATCCTCAAGATGAGCTGGATGCTGCAACAGTTGACCTCAATGTTTGTTGATTGCATTTTCTAACTTATTATAAAATTCCAGGACACTTTTCCAGACAGCTAGTCAATTACTCATATGAACTCACAGCAAAGGTGACTGCATGCACAAATTCCATGCCAGCTCAAACCAGAAAAAAAAATAAGCATAGACATGAGGAAATGCATAAGAATCTCCAAATTTCCCTAAGGAAATATGTCAACAGATGGCTTCTGGGAGGGGCAGAGACAATCTCTTTCAAGCATGGAACTCATGGTAGGTTAACCATGTCCAGTGGATGGACTCACACTGAAGGACATCTGGAAGCACAAATTAGACTCTGTAAGCCATATATATAATAGAGTGTTTTAAATCAGGGGCTATCAAGATAGGTAAAGTGATCTAACTACCATCAAATAATCCTGTTCAAAAATCACAAAAATTCAATATAAAGAAATAATTCCAGTACACTGCAAGTAGCATTAGAAGTACATATACTTTACCATCTTGTTTGGATACCTGGCAACAGGTTGTTCTATTTAGTCTTTACTTTTTTATGTTTTATTTTATTATTTTTTTTAGAAGAAGCATTTCATTACAGCTTTAACATATTCAGTAACACATTCCAGAGCATGGATACATCTCTTTCAAAGGTGGTTGTAATTTTTATGTTCACAGTTGAATTAATACAGTCATACAATACTGAACTCAGTATAAGCCCTGTAAGACATAAAATTGAATGAGTTTTTAACCTTTAAAAAAAATCTCTATTTCATTTTAGAATATATTGTTCCTTCAGAAAGACTCATTGTTTTTGCTACTAACACTGAGATGTTGGCACATGCATCTCTAATCTGTATGATTCTGATTATTACTAGTCATAATCAGTTACACTTGGATCCTTGATGTCTGTGTATGTCTATAAATTCATTGGGTGAATTTTAATGGTAATGTTTATCACCTCTACTAATTAACATGATGTAAATTTCCATGCTCCCTCCTCAAATATAATACATTTTTTAAAATTTATTGATTTTTTTCTTTTTCTTTTTTTGTGTGTGTGTGTGGATATCACACAGAACGTCCCAAACTATCTTATTCAACTATACACCCACTTCCCAGATGGCACTCTCCCACAGCCTCCCTCCCCCCCCTTACACTCTTATATGCCTGGTACTGTCTTCTGTGTTGTCTGCACCCCCAGCCATTCCCCACTACTTGTCCATCTGGTGAATCTACTCAGCCTGTCTAGAGGTCTTTGTTTTAGGAAGGTCAGCTGTTCCTCATCTAACAGCAAGCATTTGTTAATATTCATTAGATAATATTGAGGTCTGCTGTTCATTTTCCCAGATCTATGCTGGGTTACTATCTGGGAGTCCCTTTGGCCACCCTGGCCAAAAACTCAAGAGAAGGAATCGCCTATCTGGCATTGTTGCTTGTTATGTAGTGTTTAGCTATACATATGGACTCTTAAAATATTATATTGGCCCCTTTAATCTTTGGTTATACTTTCTTTTGGAGTATTTAAGGTCATATACTTGGCCCAGATAACCAATTTATTTTTACTCTTAAGGTCATTTGAGGATCTGTTCCTCAGGGGTCACATGGGCTTGGGAGGAGCTCCTGGCTCTTTCTTTTACCAGTTCTGCCTATGTGAAGATAAGTCAAAAGTTCTGCTTGAACATGTCTGGCTTCACTTGGAAGCATGGAGGAAATGAATCCTTTGTGTTGACCCCCCTTTTTGTAGACTGGACACTGGTTCAAGTCCATCTCATGGGGTGTCCTCAGCCTCCTTGATAAGAGGACAGGTGACCCACCACAATTACAGGACATTTTGAGAGATGCTCATAGTCCCTTGGAACTAGTCGACCTAGGCGGGCAAGGAACAAAAACTGTTCTTTATGTCCCTCTGACCAAATTATTATAGGCCTCAAAGTATGTCTGTTCAACATCCAAGGACATTAGTTCCACCAGTCTGGTACTTTTAATTATTGTGTGTCTTGTAGATAAATCTTAGGTAAAGACCAATTGTTCTCAGATAAACCTTTCTTAGACATATATTTCTTGATCTGGTATGTATAATTTTTCAGTAGGTTTGTAGAGTAATATGATTCCCTCTAGTTTTAAAACTAGCTAAGCATTATTTATCTCTCGCATTGTCTCACCCCTCCATCATGGCTTCCCTAATTACGGTGCCCCTATTTTCCCCTTTTCTCCCTTAATAATACCCTTCTCCACCAGTCCTACCTCTCTTGAGCTCCTTTCCCTTTATCGCCTAGGTTCCTTGTATATCCTTCCCTCCCCTCTCCCTTAAACTAACCCAAATTTTATCCATGTCTCCCTTATTAAGGCCTGTTTCCTACTGTTCATCTCTTTCAGGTTCTTTCTTTTCCTTTACCTCCCTGGCTCCTTTCCATTATCCTGCTACCTGTAGTTATGTCTGGATACATACTCACTTATCAGGGTTTGGTTCTAGGATCCACATATGAGGGAGAACATATGTTGATTTTTTTCCTGAGATTGTGTTACTTCACTTAGTATAACAGTTTCTATTTCAATCCATTTACCTGCAAATTTCATGATTTCATCTTTCTTTACTGCTGAGTAAAACTCTATCATATAAATGAACCACATTTTCATTATCGACTCATTAACTGAGGGACACTTACGTTGCTTCCATCTCTTAGCTATTGTGAAAAGAACAGTAACAAATATGGATGTATAAGTCTCTGCAATAGGACGAGTTCTTTGGGTATATGCCAAGAGTGGTATAACTGGGTCAAATGGTAGATTCATTTGTAGTTTTTAAGAGGTCTCCATACTGCTTTCCATAGGGGTTGAACAAGTTTGCAACTCCATCAGCAGTGGATGAGTGTTCCCTTTCCCTACATCCTGGCCAACATTTGGCATCATTTGTTCTCTTGATCTTAGCCAGTCTGACTGGGGTAAGATGAAATCTTAAAGTGGTTTTAATTTGTATTTTCCCAAGTATTAGTGATGTTGAACTTTTTTAAGATGTTTCATAGACATCTTCTTTTGAAAACTCTCTGTTCAGCTCCTTAGCCCATCTTTTAATTGGTTTACTTCTTGTCTTGATTCTGTTTTTTGAGCTTGTTATATATTCTGGATATTAAACCTCTGTCAGATGTGGTGCTGGTGAAGATTTTCTCCCATTTTGTGGGTTTTCTGTTTGCTTCCCTGGTTGCCTCATTTGATGTACAGAAGCTTTTTAGTTTAACGAGGGCCCATTTGTTAATTCTTGCCCTTGTTTCCTGAGCAATTGACCTCTGGTTTAGAAAATCCTTTCCTAAACCTATATTTTGTAGGTTTTTCACAATGTTTTCTTCTAACAGTTTCAGAGTTACAGGCTTTACATTGAGGTCTTTGATCCATTTGGAACTGACTTTTGTGCAGGGTGAAAGATAGGGTTTAGTTTCATTCTTCTACAGGTGGAGATCCAGTTTTGCCAGCACCATTTGCTGAAGATGCTGTCTTTCCTCCAGTGAAAGTTCTTGGCCCCTTTGTCAAATATCAGGTGGCTGAAATTGCATTTACTCATATTTGGGTCTTCAATTTTGTTCCATTAATCTATGGGTCTATTTTTGTGCCAGTACCAGGTTGTTTTATGACTATATCTCTGTAATACAGCGTGAAATCTGGTATAGTAATCCGCCCAGCATTGCTCTTAGTGCTCAGGGTTGCTTTGGCTATCCGAGGGCTTTTGTGCTCCATATAAATCTTAGGATTTATTTTTCCAATTATTTGAAAAATGTCGTGGGGCTTTTGATTGGCATTGTATTGAATCTATAAATGGCATTTGGTAGGATGGTCATTTTCACAATATTAATTCTTCCAATCCATGAGCATGGGAGGTCCTTTCATCTTCTAATGTCTTCCTCAAACTTTTCATTAAAGTTTTAAAATTTTCATTGTAGAGGTCTTTAATGTCTTTGGTAAGGTTTATTCCGAGATTTTTCTTTTTGCAGCTATTGTGAATGGGAGTATTTCCATGTGCGCTTTCTCTAACTGCTTGTTATTGATATATAGAGAGGCTACAGACTTTTGTAGGTTAATTTTGTAACCTGCCATTTTACTGAACGTATTAATAATTTCTAGGAGTTTTCTGGTGGAATTTTTGGTGTCTCTTAGATATAATATCTTATCATCTGCAAAAAGGGATAATTTGATCTCTTCCAATCATTACTCCTTTTATTTCCTTCTCTTGTCTTATTGCTCTTGCAAGAGTTTCCAGTACTATGTTATAGTGGACATCCTTGTCTGGTTCCTGATTTTAATGGGAATGCTTCCAGTTTTTTTCCATTTAGAATATTGCTGGCTATGGGTTTGTTGTATATAGCTTTAATTATGTTGAGGTATGTTCCCT
>NW_008355454.1:194865-218089 GCF_000622305.1 Nannospalax galili
AGGCCATTTCCATCTAGGACTTTGAACATAAATGCATGTTGAATTTTGTCAAAGGTCTTCTTTGCATCTATTGAGATGACCATGTGTTTCTTCTCTTTGAGCCCATTTGTATGATTTATGATGTTTATTGACTTACATACATTGAACCATCCCTGCATCTCTGGGACAAAGCAGACTTGTTCATGGTGGATGATCTTTTTGATGTTTGCCTGCATGCGATTTGCAAGTATCAGGTTGAGAATTTTTGCATCTATGTTCATTAAGGATATGGGTCTATAGTTCTCTTTTTTGGTTGTATCTTTACCTGGCTTTGGTATGAGAGTGATGCTGGCTTCATAGAAGGAATTTGGAATTTCTCCCTCCATTTCTACCTTTTTGAATAAATTATTATTCGATGTAGATTTTCTCTAAATGTCTGATAGAATTCTCCTGTAAATCCATCTGGTCCTGGGCTTTTTTTAGTCAGGAGGTTTTGTATTACTGTTTCAATTTCTTTTTGTGTTATGGGTCTGTTTAAGCTGTTAATCTCTTCTTGGTTTAATTTTGGTGGCTCCCATGCCTTTAGATATCCATCCATTTCTTTGAGGTTTTCAAATTTAGTAACATAGAGGTTTTTAAAGTATTCTCTTATAGTGTTCTGTATCTTTCTGGTGTCTGTTATGATGTTTCCCCTTTCATCTCTGATTTTGTTGATTTGGAGTTGCTCTTTCTTTCTTTGCACTTTCTTTCTTTTGGTTAACTGGGCTAGCGGTCTGTCAACCTTGTTTATCTTTTCAAAGAACCAGCTCTTGGATTTGTTGATTGTATTGTTTTCTTTGTTTCGATTTCATTAATTTCTGCTCTGATTTTTGTTATTTCTTCTTGTCTGCCAGGTTTGGGTTTCATTTGTTGTTTCTTTTCAAGTGTCTTGATTTTCATTGTTAAGTCATTTATTTATGTTCTTTCAGATTTTTTGACGTAGGCACTTAGAGTTTTAAAATTCCCTCTAAGGACAGCTTTCAGCATGTCCCAGAGGTTTTGTTGTGTTGTATTGTCCTTTTCATTGAGTTCCAGGAATACTTTTATTTCTTTCTTAATTTCTCTTTTGACTCATTCATCATTCAGGTGTGTTGTTTAATCTGCATGTGTTCATGTGGTGATTTTGGCTTCTTCTGGTGTTGATTGTAAGCTTTATTGCATTGTGTTCTGATAGAATGCATGGAATTATTTCAATCTTTTTGTATTTGTTGGGGTTTTTTTGTGCTTCAGTATATGCTCAATTTTCAAGAAGGTTCCATGGCATGCTGAGTAGAAAGTATTTCCTTTGGTGCTTGGGTGGAATACTCCATAGATGTCTATTAAGTCCATTTGATATATGTTATTGTTTAATTCAGATGTCTCTCTCTTTACTCTCTGCCCTGTTGACCTATCTAATGGAGACTGTGGGCTATTGAAGTCCCCTACTATTAATGAGTTGGGATTAATCTGGGTCTTAAAGTCCTGTAGTATTGTTTTTATGAAGTTGGGTACACCAGAGTTTGGTGAACATATATTCGTGATTGTAATAGCTTCTTGATTTATTGTTCCTTTGATCAGAATGAAGTGGTTCTCTTTATCTCTTATGATTAGTTTTAGTTTAAAGTCTATTTCGTCAGATAGACTTTTGTCAGATAACAGAATTGCTACTCCTGCTTTTTTCTTAGTACCATTTGCTTGGTATATTTTTTCCATCCTTTCACTTTAAGATAGTGTCTTTCCTTGAAAGTGAGATGGGTTTCTTGCAGACAACAAAAAGATGGGTTTTGTTTCTTAATCCATTCACCTAGTCTGTGTCTTTTGACTGGGCAGTTCAGTCCGTTAATATTTAAAGTTATTAATGAAAGATGAGTATTGAATCCTGTCATTTTTATTTCTGTTTACATTCTTGATATAGCTGTACTCTTCAGCAGTTATACCTTCACTGAATTTATTTCTGCAAC
The DNA here is from genome assembly GCF_000622305.1 of Nannospalax galili. Lineage (NCBI taxonomy): Eukaryota > Metazoa > Chordata > Mammalia > Rodentia > Spalacidae > Nannospalax > Nannospalax galili. Next base: position 196,824 of record NW_008355454.1, read on the forward strand.
CCCTTGGGTACAGTCATTCCTTTCTTTAGCTCTTTGTATTGCTTCCAGAACTCTCTAAAGGGCTGGTTTTGTGGACAAGAATTCCTTCAGCCTATTTATGTCATGGAAGATTTTTCTTTCCCCTTTGACTATAATAGACATTTTGGTTGGGTATAGTAATCTGGGTTGGCATCGGTGGTCATTTAAAACTGGGAATACTTTGGTCCAGGCTCTCTGGCTTTCACAGTTTGCACTGAAATGTCAGTTGTAATCCTAATGGGTTTTCCTTTATATGCAATTTGTTTTGCTTTTGCAGCTTTCAGTATTGTCTCTTTGTTTTGTACATTTAATGTTTTTACTATGATGTGCTATGGAGAGTTTCTTTTCTGGTCCTGTCTGTTTGGTGTTCTACATGCTTCTTATATGGGCATGTCTTTCTTTAATTTTGGGAAATTTTCTTCCATGATTCTGTTGAAGATCTGGTCCATGCTATTATCTTGGGATTCTTCTCTTTCCTGTATGGCTATGATTCATAAAATTGATCTTTTTATGGTGTCATACAATTCCTGCATATTCCATTCTTGTGATCTCTTAAAATTTTCATAATCTTTGCTTGAGAGGTCTAATTTGTCAACTTTATCTTCCAGTCTTGATACTCTGTTTTCCAATTCATTCATCCTGTTGGTGAGGCTTTCTCCCATTGTTTCTAATTGGCTTACTTTGTGTTTTAATTCCTTCTTCATTTCAGCCTGGGTAGTCTTCAATATTTCTAGCTCTTTTCTGAATTCATTCAGAAGTTTATCTCTATCTTCCTTCAGTTCTTTGATTTCTTTTTCTGTGTGTTCTTTAAATTCACTGAAGTCTTTTATCATGTTTATAACTGTTCTTTTGAGTTTCATGTCCTGCATTATCTCTAGGGTGTTCTCATTGTACTATTTTAGAGGATTACTGGTATTTGGTGGGGATATGTTATTTTGGTTTTTCATGCTATTATTTTTTCTCTGTGATTTTGACATGTGAATTTCTTTTGTAGTTTCTGATTCTTGTGTGAGACTCAAGCCTTCAAGTTTAGGTCTGCTTCTTTTTGTAAACTTTATGTGTCTCTGTGGTTTACTTTTGGGGCATGAGCAACTGGTTTCTCTAAGCTTCTAGTTCTCTCTTTTGATTTTATATTGGAGTGGCCAGATTGCTTTTGTCTTCAGGAGTTCGCACAGAGGCCCAAGTCAGATTAGGATCAGATGCTCTCAGGATTTCTCCTAAGGTCTGGATCCCTCCAGGAAAGATTTTGGCCTCTGGAATTTGGGGGTTGGACTGGACTGGGAGCTGGGCCAGGAAAGATGCTGGTCTAGGGCAGCTGGTGGCCATGCCACCCAGAGATGCAAAGGGAGATGGTGGCAGGAAGAGGCCCTAAGGTGTCCTGGGGACTGCACTGAGGAACTGGTTTGGTCTGGATGCAAAGGATCAGGAAGCAGAAAGGTCAGCCCCTGAATCCTGGAAAGAGGTTCGAGCATTGTGCATCCCTGGGAAGCAGAGGGAGGTGATGGCGGGACCAGGCCCTGAGGGCCCCTGGGGACCCCAGAAGGGACTGGGTTTGTCTAGATTCAAAGGATCAGGAAGAGTGGTGGTTCCCTGGTGTCTGGGGTGCCAGGAAAAGGAATGGGACAGGAACCAGGTTAGGAGGAAAGACAGGCAGGGGAGATGTGAGGGTGAATGAGGCTGGGTGAGTCAAGGCACTGAGGGTGCTATCAACTTACCCCAGAGACAGGCCTGTGGGTCGTGCAGGCCCAGGGAAGCAGAGGAAGGTGAGCTAGTCTTTATTTTTATCTTTACATATTCTTCCTCTGTCAGCAAAATATGGAAAACATAAGTTACAGTCAGACATACTGCCCTAAAATATTTCAGTAAGTATCTACTAAAACTAGAGTATATTTCATGATATCATCATGTGCATTAACACTTTTGAAAAAGCCATCTAATGCATAGTCCATAGGCAAATCTCTACACTTACCCCAAATATCCTTTAGAGTTTTATCGTATGAACTAGTATCCAAACAAGATTGGTATATTAAATTAGGTTACGTTCTTTTTAGAGTTACAAGAAAACCTAAAACCAAATCAAAATAGGAAATCCAAAAACGTGTATGGAGATGTTTTATTTATTACCAAAGTCACAAATAAATAAATCAATAAATCAATCCACTGAGTCAAAAGTAAAAACAAATTTACAGTACAGTAAATAAATATAGTGCTTTTTACGGTTCAGAAGTTCTGAACAGTCAGCAGAGCCTTTGCTATGACTTCACCCTAGCAAGACCTTTTCAGTCCTACTTCATCTACTTCAAGGGTCTTGAACCTGCAGTGACTCAACCATAAATTTTCTGCCTGAATATATTCACTTCAGAATCTGTTCTCTAGGTAATCAGAATTTTTGGCAATTATAAAGGACTTACAGAATTTAGAAAAAACTTTCAAATTAATAAGAAAAATATAGAACACATTCTTGTAGAAAAAAATAGGCAATAGATTTGAAAAAATAACTTCATAAAAAGATATATATAGGGGGCTGGAGAGATGGCTCAGTGATTAAGAGCACTGGCTGCTCTTGCAGAGAACCCAGACCACATTTTCATTACCCATTCATCAGTTGAGGGACATTTAGGCTGTTTCTATTTCCTAGCTGTTGTGAAAAGAGCAGCAACAAACATGGCTGAGCAAGTGTCTGTGTAGGAGGATGTTGAGTCCTTTGGGTATAAGCCAAGGAGTGGTATAATGGAGTCAAATGGTAGATTGATTTTTAGTTTTTTAAGAGTTCTCCACACTGATTTCCACAGTGGTTGCACCAGTTTGCAATCCCACTAGCAGTGAATGAGGGTTCCCCTTTCTTCACACTCCCACTAGCATTTGGTGTCATTTGTTCTATTGATCTTAGCCATTCTGACTGCGGTAAGATGAAACTGTAATGCAGTGGTAGGGAGGGCAGAGCAGGTCTAAATAGAATAAAAAATACATTATATGAAATTTGCAAAAGTTCAATTAAAAATAAAAGTAAAACATAACTAAGTAAATCTTGAGATTCAGTTCTTTGTTCTTAGTTACCTTTCACATGGTTAGTGACCATCCTTTGATCAAGTTCCCACTTTTGAGAATAGAAGAAAGTAAACGTTTTCATCCCAAAACATACTCTTAGGGGGCTGGAGATGTGGCTCTGTGGTTAAGAGCACTGGCTGCTCTTTCGAGAACCCAGAATCAACTCCCATCACCCATATGGTGGCTAACAACCATCTGTCACTCCAGTTCTAGGGGTCTGGAGCCTTCTTCTGACTTCCTTGGGCATTACATGACATTGCACTTACACACATGTAGGCAATACAGTCATACACATGAAAAGTAAAAAAAGTAAAATATTTCTAAAAGATGTATCTAAACCCCCATAGAAAGTAGCAAGCTTTTTCATCAGAGAAATGTAAATTGAAACATAATGATATTCTGAAAGACACATCAACACAGTTAACATGAGAAGGCAGGTGTTGAGTTTTGGAGAATGTGTGGAAGAAATTCAGTTTATACACTGACTGAAGAGTTGAGTGTACAGTGGTAAGCATATTTTTCACTTTAAGAGAAGCTGTAGCTATGCATTGCTTCTTTTAGAACACACTGGATAAGATTATATAAACTGGAAGAAAAAAATCAATGAAACACATGCCCATAGCAACACAAAAACAATTTCACTGACATATATTGAAAGTTGGTGAGAATTAAGCTATTTCATGGATACTATAAAGCAAAAATAAATAATGGGATAGTGTTACATGCAGAAAATAGAAATTAATTCATAAAGTAATACATTTTATGTTTACAATTATGTAGAATTCAAAAGTATGCAGAACTAACCATATTAGAAGCCAATCAGCCAAAGTTTTCTGTTGGATAACCTATGTCCTTAGAAGAAAGTCAGCCCTCCAACTTCCGGAAGAGGTAGAATTAATCTTGAACTGGGGGAGACAAAGACCATGACATGATCCTTCATTGAACAGTATGCTTCTTTAGGGAAGGAATAAGGAAATCATGCAACCCTGCCATGAAGTCACCTTCTCAGATGAAGTAAGTGACATTCTGTTCATAAATGTAATGGGATTCCAGGAAAGAGAGAGCCCAGGTTGCTAACTATTCTCCTCCCTTGGGCTTGACTGGAAATTTATCTGTACATCTGGAAAATCTGATAGGACCTATTACCCCAGCTCTAAAGAAGTGGAATAAGATAATGGAAATGACTGTGAGGCTAACCTGAGCTACATAGTAAGTTCCAGGACAGCCTGTGTTACAGGCTAAGAATTTGTCTCAAAAATCAAAGTTGTCTCTTGATTTTCTGTGATCTACTAGGCACGCAAACAAATTGTATCTCTCTAAATGGAAAATATATAACAAATAAGGCAGCATGGGGCCTGCGTGGAGCTAAAAACCAAACACAATATAATGACTAATTTAGATAAGCTCCATGAAAAGGAGCAACCAAGGGAGAAAGACAGAGATCCAAAGAGATGCAGATGCTTACTGTAAGAGTGATAATTTAGGAAAGGATTCTAAGGACATGCCCTTTCAACTGACCCCTGGAGAATAGGGTGATAAGGAAGCAGAGTGTGGGACTGTAGGAAAGGAAAAGCACCTCAGCTGATACCAAAATGAGGCTATTGCTTGAAGACATTAATTAAAGCGGCTATCTTGTCTATTTGGGCATCTGTAACAAAATATAATACACCATGCATTTTACAAACAGTACAAACTCTTTACCAGACTTCTGGAGACTGGGACTGCTGGTCAAAGCCCCAGCAGATTTACTTCTTTGTTCATATTCAACTGTCTTTTCAGTGTTTCATCTCATGTTGGAAGTAGGCAAGGAGCTCTCTGTAGTCTTTCTTATAAAGACATTTATACCATTCATGATGCTCCTTCCATGTGACCAACCACCTCTCACAAACCAACCTCCAAATGCCATGTGGCCAGCCACCTCTCACAAACACACCAAACACCCTAAAATTGAGGACAAGATTAAAATACAACAACTCAGAGCTACACAAGCATTTGGTGTACAGGAGATGGGTTGATAGGAAGAAAGAATGGCTCCAAATGAAATTGGAATAATGAACTCAGATTGCGCAGCACCTTTTAGGTTAAAGGAAATAGGTTGGAGAAATGTGCAGGATTTTGGAAATTACAATGTATGTGAATAGAGAAAAATGAATATTTATATAACTTTGAATTTTATAAATCTTTAAATTTATTCTTTGAAAATTTCATATACTTCTACCAAGTATTTTGATTATATCAACATACCACTGGCTTAACCTTGTACAGATATTGTGCAGGTAACCACAGCTGCTATGAGATGCATGCACCAGCCATGTTATGGATACAAGTCAGCATTTCATACCTCTCCTCCCTATCTGCCAGCTCTTAAATTCTTCCTGCTTTTTCTTCCAGGTCATTCTCACTAGGAGGTTATTATTACAGGAACAGTAATGGGAGGGCATGTTTGTTTACATGTTAGTTTTGTATCTGTGCTGGGGCTTGTACATCTGAAATTCTTGATTGGTTGAGTCTTCCTTTCTCTCTCTCTCTCTCTCTCTCTCCCTCTCTCTCTTTCTTTAACACCTTTCCTTCTTTCAGTGTAGAAGTGCACAATGTGCAGGACAAAATTAAATTCTGAGAGGGTTGATACTTTATTTTCCTCTGTCGAACTGGTATTGAGGGCTGAAAGTTCTTTTCGAATTTATTTATTTATTTATTTATTGCATGCGCATTTTTCCTGCATGTATGTAAGCACATCTATGTTGTACAACACTCGCAGAGGCCAGAATAGAGTGTCAGACCCCTGGAATTGGAGTTATAAATGGTTGACAGCTGTCATTTGGGTGCTGGGAACCAAACCCAGCTTCTCTGCAAGAGCAGTCAATGCTCTTAACTGCTGAGCTAGTGCTCCAGTCCAGGAGACTGAAAATTCGATCCTTAATCTTCAAGAGTCCATTATTGTGTTGGACGGCTTTAGTGTCAACTTGACACACCTGGGTTGAGGGAGCCTCAGTTGGGGAATTTCCTCTATTGGACTGGCCTATGGCCATGTCTGAGGGGCATCTGTTTGAGTGTTGTGTGATGTGGAAGGGCCCAGCCCATTGTGGGTGGTGCCACCCCTGGGCAGGTGGGCCTGTGTTGCATAAGAAAGCAGGCTGAGCAGAGGCAGGGGAGCAAGCCAGTAAGCAGTGCTCCTCCATTGCCTGTGCTCCAGCTCCTGCCTCCAGGTTACTGCCCTGAATTCCTACCTTGGGCTCCCTGATGAAATGTGACCCATGACCCTGGAGATGTAAGATAAATAAACCCTTTCCTCCCCAAGTTCGTAGTGGTCAGAGTGTTTTGTCACAGCAATGAAGAACAAACTAAGACAACTATTTTCTTCTCTAACATTCACTATCCAAGGGTCAGCATATTCCTTGCTGGTCATCTCCTCTGCCTCCTTCTGGCATGGAATTCCAAGCCTCGGTGTCCTTATTTTGAGTCAGATTGGATCAAATGAAGGTAGGGGTTACAAAATCCTGAGAATGCCAGGTGTGAAGCCCAGAATCCTATGGAGTAAGGAGCATGGATTCTACCTGTGGCACAGGGACGCAGTATCCCAGAGAAGTCCATGGCCTGACAGCACAATCCCAGAGATTGTGGAGGACCAGGTATAAATTCAGGTGACCTGACAGTGTGTCCCTAAATATCCTTCAGTGTGGGTCCATCCACTGGGTCTACCAAGAATTCCATCCCTGTAAGTCACTGTCTACTCACCCCCACCTTTGTCATCTGTTAGTTTTTATTAACTGCATTATTACCAAGTATTTGAAGAAGTAAAAAGTTTTTTTCCGTTAATAAATGTCTTCTGTTTTCATCGCTCCTCTTTGTTACATAAGGTAATCTATCCTTAATGCACGATCTAAATTTTTAACTTTGGTTCCTGTAAGGCAAAACAAAATCTTAAGACATACATGAAGCCAGGGGTGGTAGTGCATACCTTTCATCCTAGCACTCAGGAGGCAGAGGTAGGTGGAGCTCTGTGAGTTCAAGGCCAGTCGGCCTACATAGAGAGTTCCAGGCCAGCTGGGACTACAGGGAGACCCTGTCTCAAAAAGATTAAAAAACAATAAGATGACATACATGAAAATATGTAAGAATAGAATTTGAAGTTTCATAAAATTCTCTTGACCTTTATTGTTAATTCTTCTCTGTTTGAATTAATATCAGTCTTCTTCAGCACAGCTACCTTCTTGTTCTTCCAGAAGTCCCCTTGGTTTTCATAGAAACAGCTCCTGTGAAAAACTTGATTGTGCATATAATCATGTGATACAATAACAATATATCTTGAATTTTACACAAGCATACCATTTGTTGAAAGTCCTGCAGATATAAAAGTTTTGGGGGTAAACAACATGTTAAGTTTTGGTAAGTACATAACTCAATGATTGTTGTAGACCTGCTCAGGTATGCTGTATACCTGAATGTGGACAGTAACCCAGGAGCGATCCGTATGTTGAGGGTCTGAGATGATGTGTTCTGTGGAGAAAACAGAGACTATTATATAATCCAATCAGCCATTTGTGAAGAGGCTAATTAAAAGAGTATGTCACTCTCTCTTTCTCATAAACTCATGCATAGGAGTTACTTTTAAAATCTGAACATACTATGAACTAATGGCTTTTATCTAAATTTGCAAACAAAAATTTGTTTGTAATATAAACAAACTCACTGAGTCATATGCTCTAATTGTGACTGCTCATATAGACTTAATCCCTCAGGACCCTTTCTTGTCCTCCACCCAAATAATGTATGAGTGTGTGTATGCATGCTTTGCATATCAAAGCTTTGCAGACAATGCTTTTTTCATTGTAAACAATGAGAGAAATTGAGAACCTGTTTGCAGTTGTGTGTGTGGTATTCTAGGTTTAGGGGTTAAAGGACATAATCCTTCTTTGATAACATAAGGGGGGGGCTTACTTTTACTTCATGCTGGAAATACTGTTTCAATGAAGAATGTGCAAAGCCCTTTCTCAAGAGCACAGAGCTCCAAGAAAATTCTGAGGGAACAGGATCTCAGCAGTTTGGGTCATTCCTTGGCCTTAAAATTGACAGTAAGGTTCAAGCTGTCTTTTTCATTTTTTGCTGGAATGTGACTTAGAAACACTGCACACATGTACACACATATTTGTTATACATATATGTTTGATATTTAAGTTTAATTCTTTGTGCATTTGTGATTTATGGAGTGGAATAAAAAGTAATGATAAAAAGATAAAGAGGAGCATGAGTATTCTACAAGATTAGAACTGTGATGGAACAGCAAATTAGGCTCCTGCATTTGACCTACATGATCAGTGTACATAATAGACAATTTATTGGCAGAAAAATAGACCCATAGATCAATGGAACAAAATTGAAGACCCAAATGTGAGTACATTCAATTTCAGCCACCTGATATTTGACAAAGGGGGCAGAAATATTCACTGGAGGAAAGACAGCATGTTCAACAAATGGTGTTGGCAAAACTGGATCTCCACCTGTAGAAGAATGAAACTAACCCCTATCTTTCACCTTGCACAAAAGTAAGCTCTAAGTGGATCAAAGACCTCAATGTGAAGCCTGAAAATCTGAAACTGTGGGAAGAAAACATTGGCAAAAACCTACAGGATATAGGTGTAGGAAAGGATTTCCTAAACTGGACGTCAACTGCCCAGGAAACAAGGTCAAGAATCAACAAATGGGAACTCATTAAACTGAAAAGTTCTGTACATCAAAAATAGCAACCAAGAATGTGAAGAGAAAACCCATAGAATGGGTAAAAATCTTTACCAGCAACACATCTGACAGAGGATTAACATCCAGAATATATAACAAACTCATAAAACAAAGAATAAAGGAAGTACCGCAATTAAAAATGGGCTAAGGAAATGAACATAGTGTTCTCAAAAGAAGAAATAAAGATGGCTAAGAAGCATCTTAAAAGGTGTTCAAAATCACTAGTAAATAGGGAAATGCAAATTAAAACCACTTTAAGATTTTATCATACCCCATTCAGACTGGCTAAGATCAAGAGAACAAATGATACCAAATGTTGGAGAGGATGTGGGGAAAGGGGAGCACTCATCCACTGCTGGTGGGGCTTCAAATGACCTTAAGAGTAAAAATAAATTGGTTTATCTAGGCAAATTGTAGGGTCTTAAACACCCAAAAGGAAAGTATAACTAAAGATTAAGGGGGTCAATATATTTTTTTAAGAGTCCATATGTATAGCTAAAGGCTACATAACAAGAAATAATGCCAGACAGGAGATACCTTCATTTAAGTTATTGGCCAGCGTGGCCCAAAAGACTCAACTCCGTACTTTCCCAGTCAGTGACCCAGCATAGAACTGGGAAAATCCCAACAGCAGACCCCAATCTTATCCAAAGGAATAGTGACAACTGATTGCTGCTAGATGAGGAACAGCTGATATTCCTAAAACAAGGATCTCTAGATAGGTTGACTAGATTCAGCAGACAGACAAGCACTGGGGAATGGCTGAGGTTGCCAACAACACAGTGGACAGTAACAGGGATGACAGAGAATATGGGCTTCAGTTTGTGGGAGAGGGAGGCTATGGGAGGGTGTCATTTAGGAAGTGGGTATATTGATGAATAAGATTGTGTGGGGTGTTCTGTATGATATACACAAAAAAAATTAACAAATAAAAAAAATTGTATTTGAGGAAGAAGCATAAAAATGTACTTCATGTTAAATAGTAGAGGGGATAAACATTACCAGCGAAACCTACCTGATGACTTTATATCTATACTCAGGTACTAAGGATCTGAGTGTAATGGACTGTGACTAATAATCATCAGATAATAGAGATTAAAGACACATGTGCAAACATCTAAGTGTTAGTAGCATTAAAAATATAGGAAACAGCATATTTTAAAATGAAATGGAGAACTTCTTTAAAGGGTAAAATCTCATTCAATTTTATGTCTTACAGGTTACAGGGTAAAATCTCATTCAATTTTATGTCTTACAGGGTTTATACTGAGTTCATTGTTGTATAACTGTATTAATTCAACTGTGATCCTAAGTCCTAAAAACCACTTTTGAAAGAGATGTATTTTTGCTCTGGAATGTGTTAGTGAATATGTTAAAGCTGTAATGAAATGCTTCTTCTAATCTTGTGGTTATTAAATTTTATAAAAAATTAAAAAGAAAACAGAGCATATGAAGTTGGGAGGGAGAAAGTGGTTGGGTGTATAGGGGAGGAATTGGAGGGGAGAGAATGAGGGCAAACTTAATCAAAACACATTATATGCATGTATGAAGTTCTCAATTAAAAAAAAAACAAAACAATGTAAGAAAGCACACATCATTCAGAATATTTGTTATAGTATGGATGCTTCTGCACTTTCAAATTCATACGTTAAAATCCTAATACATGATGAGATTAAGAGGTGGGACTTTGAGGGAAGAAATTAGATCATGCTTGATGAATAAAAGTAGAGTACTTGAAAATAGGCTCAAGGATTTCATTTCCTGTTTTGACCATGTGAGGTGGAGTGAAAAAGAGCTCTGAGATAATATACCCTCACCAGATACTGAAACTTCAGCACACCTTGCAGCCTCCAGAACTATGAGAAACAAGTTGTGGAGAAGTCACCATTTTATGGTGGTTAGGCAGGACTCAATGATTATGGGTGGACTGCAGCAACATAAAATACTATATCAAAACATGTTCTAGTTAATAAAAGCATACTACTCCCATATTTTCACATTAGATTCTCCCTCTATCCAGGTCTGTAAATCGGGTTCGTTATACACACTTGGGTCTGATCTACCATTGCAATCATCAGTGGACTGTGTAATCACATAATATACTCAGGTCTCATCCTTGCATTCTCTCTTTTCTACCCAGCACACCCTCCTGGGGATCTCTTCGTCATTTATGTATACACAAGTTTCAATTATTATGTTCCTGTGAAGCACTCAGTCTGCTGTCTCAAGAAGTTGTTGATGCAATTACTTCAACTACCTACATCTGCTTTGGCCTTTTCTCACTTATCATGCTCTGTTTTAAAATAATATTCCCTTTTGCTTTAAATTTAGAATTACTAGATATGTGCCAAATTGAGGTAAAAAATGAACTTTATTTTCTATACCTGTGGCAAAGCACAGTGGGTTTTGTACTGTGGAAGCTTGTATTTCATGGTCCTACTGCTGTCCACTAGAAATGACACTGGCCCTGGACCCCACAGCTAAGTCATACCTGGGTTGTATTGACAACAGCACTCACTGGTGGCTGCTGTCCAGACACCCTTCTGAGCCTCAGGCCTTATTCACAGTTCACAGCTCACATCTGTAGGGATCCCTGGGCACCAGGCTCCTGACATCTGATACCAGTGTTTCCTTCTGCTGTCTTATACTTTCCATAAGCATTTCCACATTCTTCTTTGTATATCTGAAATGTCCATTTCTCATTCAGCTGTTCACTTACCTTTGCTAGTCCTTGATAGGACTCACTCCTCATTGCAGCCTTCTTTTTCTTTCTTCAACCTTAACCTATGTTCTCTTTAGTAGAAGTTTGCCAAACAGGATACAGATAGGAAAGTATTCATAAATTACTATTCAGAATATCCCTCAAATGTCCCTTGTACTTTATATTTATATTTACTTATGTGCATTTGTATATGCCTGCATGTCTGTATGTGCACTGTGTACATGCAGGTGCCTGCAGAGACCAGAAGAGACTGACAGATCCCCTAGAGCTGGAGTTACCTGCAGTTTTGAGCCACCTGATATGGATGCTAGGAACCAAACTTGGGTCATGTGCAAAAGCAGCAGGTGCCCTTAACCACGGAGTGATCTCTAAAGCCCCAACCCAAAAGGTACACACACAAACACAGACACACACACACACACACACACACACACACACACTTTGGTGACATTTTCAATACTGTCTTCCTAGCACTTTTCTATTCCATATTATAATTTATTTGTATGTTTGGGGAGCAGGGTGGTGGTTGGAGGCCAGGCACAAAAGATTGTGGGATCTTATATGATACTGACATCTCCTATTTGACTCTCTTTACAATATTACATGCATAACTTTTATTACGTATATATGTAACTAAAGATACAGTCTGTCTGGGAGATGTAACTCAGTTGTAGAGCAATTACCTAGTAGAAGTAAGACCCTGAATTCAATTAAAACACCACAAAAAAGTCAAAGTTTGCTATTTTAAGGAGAAAATAGAATGCTGTTATAAGATGTTGTCCTCCACTCAGAGTATAGAATACCAAAAACACAACTGAATGAAAGAACATTTCTAACACAAAATTGTACAGTCTTATGAACTCAAACATTCACTTGTGATAAGCACATGGCCTTGTTTTACAAATGCTATATGTAAATTCTACTTATGCATATTCCTGTTGATTTTATTCACTAAACTCCATTACTGAGAAGTGGGGTTTTTGTTGCATTTGACAATCTATAAAGAACAAAAACATTATTTCGGAATATCTAGACAGTTTAGTTTATAACTCCTCAGCCTGGTGTTGGAGTCATCACTTATACTACAATTGTGACTCCATTCCACACTGGAAACAGTTATACACAGAGATTTGGAAAATGGGTTGTGCTGGATAGCTTTAGTGTCAACTTGACACACCTGGGTTGAGGGAGCCTCAGTTGGGGAATTGCCTCTATAGGGCTGGCCTGTGGCCATGTCTGAGGGGCGTCTTCTTGATGAGTGATGTGGGAGGGCCCAGCCCACTGTGGGTGGTACCATCCCTGGGCAGGTGGGCCTGTGTTGCATAAGAAAGCAGGCTGAGCAAGGGACAGGGGAGCAAGTCAGTAAGCAGCATTCCTCCATGACCTGTGTTCCAGCTCCTGCCTCCAGGTTCCTACCCTGAGTTCCTACCTTGGGCTCCCTGATGAACTGTGACCTGGGAGATATAAGCTAAATAAACCCTTTCCTCCCCAAGTTGGTATGGTCAGAGTATTTTGTCACAGCAATGAAAAATAAACTAGAACATGGGTCAATGATAGTAACTTCCACATGTTTGTATGTGTTCGTAGGTATATACCTTGGTATTCATATATGCAAGTTCTCAGGGAAATTTTGGAGACCACTTCTTCTTGTGAGAGCACAGCTTCTAACTTAGGAAAACCTGTCTTTTATTTCATGTATTCATAATGTATTGCATCTGTTTCTTAACATCACTGTGAAGATATATGAAAATGTGTGCTTTTTCAACTCTAAGACTTTCCATAACTTTTAAATTGACTATAGAAGGACAGATTCCCATCATCTTGTATCACAAATTTAAACTACTGGAACTTTGTTTCGTCTTTTTTACACGTATGTGGAGAAGTCTTATTCACAAATCAATATCAAGTAAAAAATATGGCAGAAGTAAGGGATGGCTTTTAGCAGCACAGGGTCAATGCCAGTCTCTGAACCCTCACTGCTTGCTGTTTTTCTGCTCTCACCTTTGGAATCAGGATTCTTCTAGCATTCATCAGTGTCCTTCCCACCTATTAAGAATATAAATGTTCTTTTTGCTTTACCTTTGGGTGATGTGAGCTATGATTAGATCACATATGTCTGGAGATAAACACTCAAGCAGTTTGCTCAAGGAGTTTGCTGCTAATCTCCCAGTTTGCACTAAGTGCAGTGCAGGTTACTCTTCAATAGTTCAGACAATGAATGTCATACTTTTAGAATAATTAGGTCATTCCACAAAATGGCATCTTGTGGGATAATAAATCATTTTTGAAGACCAAAATTGGTTTCTGTAAATACCAAGCTATTGCCCTCTCTATACTTTTATAAGTTGGTATGTTTAAAGTGTCAGTTTCCAAAGGAATGTACACCTTAATTTTATACTAGATTACTAAAACAACAATCCTGTCCTACTTTGATCTTCAGTCTTCTTTTTATTTACTTATTTATTTTGGTTCTTTTGAGACAGCATGTTTCTGGAGCCGCATCTTGACTGGAACTCATTATGTAGAGCAGGCTGGCCTTGATCTCACAGAGATCTGTCTACCTTTGGCTACTGAGTGCTAGCACTAAAGTTGTGTGCCACCATGCCTGGCCCTTACGAGGCTCTTACCATTTCGTCTGTCCTAACATTGTTGATGTTCAGGTAATTAAGAAACAACAGAACTGTGTTGAAGGATCAGAAGATGGTATTAGAAATAGATTACTCAGGCTGAGAACAAAATATGAGTATTTATGAGTGCCTAGGGTTCAAAGTTGTAGCTGACCTTTTCCTCCTCAAGGAGACGTGCATTGAGATGGATGTCACCCATATGTGAGCTGGAACATACCATAATGAAAGCCTGCTTAGCTCCTTCAATGATGTATATGCCAAGAGAAGACCTAGCTGCTTACACTTGGTGTCTGCCCTTATTGGTTGATGACCATGAATTGACAGTGATTAGATCAATAACCTTGTAGGTTATTCCAGGATTTCAAGAATAAATGCAGGGATAGGGACCCAGAGACAGAGATATGATTAGAAGAATTTTTTTAAATGGCCAAAAAATAAATCATTAAAGAAAGGATTCAAGAGACCATAAGTTTTATAACACGGATATATCCAGACTTAAATGATTTTTTATTCTTTTTACTTGTTTCTTTGTAATATTAGTGCAATCAGTGAAGTACAAAACTGTACATTCTTTTCTCATCTCCATTTTAAAATTTTTAATTTTTACCCGGTTAAGGGAGAAGTCAACAGTGAATAGGCAAAAATGTGTTATTCCACAGATAATCATGTTTGGTGAGTGCAATTCCAAGAGCTGAAAGAGGACCCAGCAATGGAAGGAGGGATGGGAAGCTTCTGAATTTCAGGAAGAGGCAGAGTCTGTCCTTGGACGTGTGCTCCTGTTAGTTTGAAAGTTTTTATTTCATTCACTTTAAGATTCCATATTTTATACCAATTCTTCTCAGTTTCCAGCAAATGATTTTGAAGAATGAGTTACTAACTGCTATTAATTGTCCCATCAATAGGCTGTTCTTTGAGACCCACATATCAGTATGCTTTGAGGATGCAGACACAAACAGATAGACAGACAGACACACACACACACACACACTCACAAACACACAGGGACTAGACTAGAGAAAGTAAGGGGGTGTTAGTAAACATGGACTGGAATCTCTGGGTAGGCATACAGACCTCCCTGTTTTTCATTATCTCTAAAAGAAAAAACATGGCTTTCTTTTCAGAATCATCTAAAATTCAGAAAGAAAAGAGTAGAGTCTTAGGAAAACTGTATGTCGGCATTTCCCTGCTTTGTTCTAAGCTGAACTTGAAGGAGAAAGTTTAGACAAAACTCAAGAGCAGGTGGATTTGTAAGCCAAGGTTGAATATAAATATAAGGATTTATCTGTGGCTTTCTTATTCTTTTCCAGACAAGCATAGTTTTTTTATGTTTCACTCGAGCTCTTCCCACTTGGCACATGAGCATTTCAAAACACTGTGTTGGAAGTGGTTGCTGGAAGTACTTCCTAATACTCATAGCCAAAGTGTTCAGTCCATTTTATTTCATGTCTAATCCTAGGAGAGCAGACATTTAGAAACAGAGTACCTTTCCTTATTTCATTAAAGGAAACCGCTCATTCCACCTCATCTTTATGGTTTAGTTAGGAATATTGATCCCCTGCCATTTGGTAATATGTTTTGATAGTATATTTTGATTTGATAATAAATATAACCCGACCTTTAAATAGGATATGTCTGTCTAAAACCCAAATGAAATATAATAAAGCAACAACAAAAGATAACAAAATTTAAATTCTTTTATTGTGTTTTAGTTTCAATGTTTACTATATACAATGGACTTATATTGTGTATTGTTATATGAGCAAATACTTACATAATATTGATAAGAATTGAACGAAAATTCTAAACTTTAAAAATTCAACCAGTTGAAAAGTAATGAAACAATTAACAATAACAAGAAAAATGAAAAGACAAAAATATGCTCCTCTTCAATTGCTTACTTTTTCCCAGTACTAACATTAGAGACAAAGCCTTCATCACAAGGACCTTTAAGGAAACAATTAAACTACATACAAACTGTAGCAGCATCTTTGAAACCATCCATCCATCCTCCTAGTTTTGTGTCACTTCTTTTTAAAATGATTAAAGTTTTTATCTTCTTTGATTTTTTTTTAATTTAAAACCTCTCTGTGGTAGATTTGGATCATTTATCTGACTTTAGGAGGGAAGAATTAGACTACAAGAAAAGTAAATATATGTAGTCCTGAAATCAATAGCATCACCCTGAGAAGGAATTTTATAAATTCCTTTACTATATCAAAGGCAAAGCTCTAAAAGTTAGGCCACATCATTTTGTGCAAGGAACAACCACAATGACAAAGAAAAGCAGCGGGTGGTGGTGGTGGATGTGATTAAGATATTTTTAAAAGGGGGGGAAGAAAAGAAAGAAAAGCAAGAGTTTTGCTTTTTTTTCCCAAGAATCACTCACACACACACACACACACACACACACACACACACACACACACGAGGGGTAAAGTGCAGATTTTAAAATAATTTCTCATCCTAATTTCTATTTCTAAGACATTATCTTAAAAGAAAAAAATCTGTAGAGACACACACACACACACACACACAACAGTGACAAAGAGGGGTAAAGTGCAGATTTTAAAATAATTTCTCATCCTAATTTCTATTTCTAAGACATTATCTTAAAAGAAAAAAATCTGTAGAGAAATGAATTCATGAAGAGAGTAAGTAACTTTACACCAGCTCAAAACAGAATTCCTGGGCTTCAAAGATGACCATACTGCTTCTCCATGCTATCTTTGAAGCAAGCAGCTACAAAGAGGGGTAAAGTGCAGATTTTAAAATAATTTCTCATCCTAATTTCTATTTCTAAGACATTATCTTAAAAGAAAAAAATCTGTAGAGAAATGAATTCATGAAGAGAGTAAGTAACTTTACACCAGCTCAAAACAGAATTCCTGGGCTTCAAAGATGACCATACTGCTTCTCCATGCTATCTTTGAAGCAAGCAGCTGGGACAGCTGGTCAGGACAGAAGAGATCGAGGCTTCCCTATTCTCTCTAATTACTTATTTGAGATAGAGTATTTTCCAAACTTTTACCTGCCTGAGAAGTATGCCAGAGCATGAGCTGGCTGTGTGGCCAGTGCTGGCCCATCAGAGCTGGAGTTAAGACACTGAGGATGTATCAGAGCATCTAAACCCAAAGTTCTGGGAATGCAGAACACAGGCTGTTGAGAGGGACTGGAGCAGTGGAAACCAGCTCATGAGTTAACACATGTCAGACATAAATCAGCTTCCCATGCCAAGAAGGATGGCAGAAGCCAGAGAACTGGAAACACTGCTATACAGAGCAAGACAGGCAGATTTCAGTTTTTATCTGACCACTAAGGTTATGAATATCTAAAGGAAAGAGGAGTCATGGTTGCCTCCCAAAGGGACTGAATAGTTTTTTTCCAAAGCAGACTAAAATAGGAATATAAATGGGTCATTTACATTTTCAAGGAAGATAAACTTTGAATCAGATTAGACTTTGCATTGTTAATTTCTTTTTAAATATATTATTGCCATAATATTTTCTATATGTTATATGATATACTTAGACAATATTTAGTCCTTCCGTTTGACTTTTTCTGCTAACCAGAATTTGAAGCTCAGAGGACGCAATATTAGATTCAGATATTTTATTTTCTCTATTCATTCTTTTTAATCTCTCTCTCTCCCTCTCTTTCTCTCTCTCTCGTATGTGTGTGTGTGTGCGTGTGTGTGTATTTTTCAATAGGGCTTTGAACTAATATACTCCCCTCTGGTTTTTCATATCATCTAAACATTATCTCATCTGTCATCCCCCTATCTGACTCCCTACTCCCTTTCCAGTTTAAGTGCCGCCTTCTTTCCCATTCCTCCCTTGATAACACTTATGTCCCACTATCTCCCTCTCTTGACTCTCTTCTTTTTTATTCACTCCGAAGATTCCTTTCCATTTTCCTGGTTCCTGCAGTTACATCAGGATATATACTCACATATAAGCATCTGGTGCTAAGGTCCACAAATGAAGGAGGGCAGATGTTGCTTGTTTTTCTGAGTCTGTGTTACTTCACTTAGTATACAGCTTCTAGTTCCATCCATTTACCTTTATAGTTCCTAATTTCATTTTCTTTACTGTTGAGTAGAATTTATGGTGTTCTTAAAAGATCATTATGATCCAGGGTGGTGGCACATGCCTTTAATCCCAGCACTCAGGAGGCAGAAGCAGGCAGATTTCTATGAGATCAAGGCCAGCCTGGTCTACATCCCAAGTTACAGGCCACGCAGGGCTAGAGGAAGACCCTGTCTCAAAATAAATTAATTAAATCTTAAAAGAGCATTGTGCTGAGGCCTGATTTCTCCCTTCAGAGCCCCCACTGTACTGTCTGTGTCTGGTGCTGGTATCTGAATTCACCTCAGACCCCCAGCCACGATGTTGTCTATTTGCTTATGATGGTAAAAACTCTTTTGTTGTTGTTGTTAACACTCACAGCAGTTTTGTGTCCTGTGATTGGACATTTTTTTTCAAATAATAGTTGGTGCTTGAAAGTCTTAAAGTTGATTTAAATGAAAAATAAATGTAAAAACTTAAAACTTCTAATAAATTCGTTATAGCCCACAAGAAAGGAAGGAAGGAAGGAAGGAAGGAAGGAAGGAAGGAAGGAAGGAAGAAAGGAAGAAAGGAAGGAAGGAAGGATGAAAGAAAAAGCATTGAACTAATGTGGGCAAATAAGATTCTAACAGTAACAATTACTTCTGGGATATTAAATTTTAGTAGGAAAAGAAACTCATATGAGGATAGTTTTAAATATTATAGAGGTGAGGTGATTAAATAAAATATTAGAACAGATGCAATAAAGCTATTCCAATAATAAAAAGTACTTCATATGGAAGATGCATTTGAACTGATAAAAAAAAAAAAAAAAAAAAAAAAAAAGGAAAAAAATCAAGATACAGGAAATATAAGTCTGATGAATGGGCAGAGGGAAGTCAGCCCCAGGTACTGTTCACACAGAAAGGCAAGAGTCTATGTAATCAGAAAGCCAGCAAGACAGGTGATTCTGCCAGGGCTCTGAACAACTTATTTGTCAGATCATAACAGCAAAACCTATCATTTATCTTTCTACTCATTGCACAAGTTTCCCAGTGGTTTACATGAGCACACTTTCCAGCAGCGCAGAGGAAGAGGCATGCAAATAAACACAGTAATGTACCAAGTTCTAAGAGATGAATGTAAACAGTGATCTTGAAGCAAGGGGGAACGTAAGAAAAGATAAATCGGTCCTAGCCACATTAGCTGTGAAGGAAATGTGTGAATTACCCTTTATGATGAAAAAACTAATTTGTCCTACAAGCGAGGAGATAGTGATGTTTACCTTATTCATGAGCAGATGTTTTTCACACACAGAGAAGATGTGATAGATGAGGAGGATCAATTCCTGATTTTAATATGTGATGAAATCTCATTAGATAAAGCAAATTATGCACCAAGTTCTAATTTATCTTTGAGCCTCATAATGTTTGCTCTTAGTAATTTGTGAAACTCAGTTGCCCACTTCAAAATGCATGCATTCATACAATCTTCTCATATTCATTGAAAATTCTATTTTGAATTGTAGCGCTACAAGCTTGAAAGAAGAAAAGTAAATTTGAAGTTTTTTGCCTTTGCATTATGGATAAATAAAATGCTCCAGCAATTTCTGAACTCGCCACTTTATTCTATCAGAAGGTGCAGGAATTACTTTTGTATTTCGATGATTAGACTTATTACAAAGTACACACATTTGTTCTATGTTTTAAATGTATTTTATTTAATCATTAATAACTTATTTTTCATTGTGTTTTATTTGTTGATCCCTTCTTTGATTTACCATACTGTCATTAAACCAAAGGCATCACTCTTCTTAGGTAAACAGACTGCCCCGAGCTATAGCCATGGCTTAGTCGTCTTTGTAAAGATTATATAATAAAATAAATTAAAAGTCTCACAGAATTAAAGACCCATAGTCATTATTAATTAATCACAGAGATGTTTCACACTGTCACAGAGTTTAATCATGTGATTTAAGGAAAGAACTTTGTTTCACAAGACACCTGTGTGAAGAGGTGCATACAGCCAGTGCTATATTACATATTATCATTACCAAGCCTAAGCTGAATATGTTCATCTCTAGAGCACTGGATGCTAAAAATGACATGTAGTATGAAACATGTTATTTTATTCAGTTTTATGGTATTAGAATTATTTCCATTTTCATTTGTATAAAACCCTTTCATTAATCATAGATTTACAGATATTTTACCCAGTGGAATGCATACATTAGCCCTCAAGTGTTGCCTATTCAGGGCAACACTGAAATATAATTCTACTGCTTAATATTGCTATTGCTACTAAGGTTATTTTCCTGATCTTTTGATCATTTCAAGAATATTTAAGTACATATTTGATACATTAAAAATTAACATAATATTTATTGGTCCTTGATAATTTTTAAACTAATTTTTTCTGTGTAAAATATATAAGCTCATATCTAAACTTTGGGTCATATCTTTATTCTTTTGATATGTCATTATCATTTCAGAATTATCACTTAGCTACTTTAATACCAAATTGAGACTTAAAAAATAAGTCTAATATATTTATACTTCAAACCTAGCTCTGACTCATCCTCTATTGACTAAGACCATTTCAAGAAGAGTGTGATGATTATGTAAAGGCAACACAGTCCCATTTTTTAATGTTATAATTTGCACATTTATTAAAATCTCTACTACTGGCCACAATCACTTTTTATAATGGGTGCCTATCCAAATCTGTGTCACTGTTGGGGCAATTGCCTTCGCCTACGAAGGCTAGATTCCTCAGTCTTCTCAGGTTTTGTGTTCAAAACAGGTGTCCTTAAAAATTGGTATTTATAGAATCTTTTGTTTTTTACCCAACCCTATCTGCTTCTCTCAAGGTGTTATTCATTTATCATTTAGTGCTGGCCTCCTTCAGGGGCCTCTGTAGTTTTATCTCTGTGCTGCTGCTGTTCTGGGAAAGGCATTCTTCACCTGCATTTTTCAATAACGCGGCTTCACCAGAACTCTTGTTTTTATTTATGTTGCCTTTTACCTTGCTTTTGTTTTTCCTTACAAGGATTCTTTAGTTAAATTATATATA
>NW_008355454.1:218103-242863 GCF_000622305.1 Nannospalax galili
ATATATGTAGGCTATGGTCCCAGAGGGTCTGTAAAGCATCGTAGAAACAAAGGCGTGAATGAGAGTAAAGACTGCAAGCTCCGCTAATCTGGTAGCTTTGGGGACACATCCTTCATCAGCTAACCATTGCTAACCTCCCTATATGTGAAACCTTAAAGTCTTTCTCATCTCATTTTCCTAACTGTGTTTCAAAATAGTCACTCTGATTCCAAACTCTCTTTTTAGATTTGAAAAAAGTGGGCACAGGAAATAGGGTGAAATAATAAAATTAAACATTAAAAAAAAAACTATGCCAGGATTTGCTGTCAATTGCAAAGTAACAGCAGAACCAGAGGGGCAATTATTACTCGGACTAGCCAGCTTCTGTTTTCTTCACTGTTCCGTGATGTAGGGTGGGGTAGTGTTGCTTTGCATCATCTTTGGCTCTCCTTTCCAGCACTTTTATCTGAGAGCTTCGTGGAGTCCTTTTCCGCTCCAGCCTGTGTATTTATGGACCATTCACTGTTGTGCTATTTTGCTCTATCGTTTCTTCAAAATCCCCACTGCTTGTCTGTGAGAAAATTTGCTACCAAACCAGAGTGGCCCAGCTGGGAGAACCTCAAGGCAATGTGAGGGTCGCTGTATTTGAGTGATAGAGAATGCCATTGTGAAGGGGAACGGAAACAATAGCCGGGTTAATTAAGGAGAGGTCTAATAAATGGAGAGTGAACTGAGAAACGATTCTCTAGGCTGCTCTTCAGAAAGTGGAGTGTACTGCATTCCTCAGTGCCTGTGAGAACATTGCATTTGCACAATGTATAAAGATGCATCCTCTCAACAAAACTACTCCTTTAGAGTTACCTCCCAGGTACCATTGTGCTTTTTGCTCCACCAAAATACCCATTTTATGATGCTTTGACATATAACATCATGTATTCTACAAGATTATTATCTTTCATTTATTTATGGACTGTCAAATTACCACTAGAAATCAATGATTCAGTTATTAATATGATACTTCCTATTTTCACAAAATTTACTTGTAATATATTACTTAAATTTCCATTCTTTCAGAAGTATGGGGACAGCCGTTTAATTAGTGTAGATGATAAATATGAACAAATCACATGCTTGCACATAAAATCGTTATTGTATATGGCCCACTAAGTTTTCAAACCTTAGTACTGGGTAGTGTAGTCCTAAGTGGATGGTGTACATATGGCTCAGAGAGCATCCAGCTAATTGGAGGGAACTTTAATTAAACATGGCTTGATACAGAAAGTGAATTGACTATCTAGTGCAAGGAACAAAGTCCATTTTTATTCATCTAGCCACCTGTACCCTAAAGGGTAATGTTACAGCTAATCTTTTGAAAATATTCACTGTACTGTGCTTCATCAATTTATGTCTCTATTTTTGAGCACTCTTAACTTTGTTCTCTAGCAGAAGCACTATGAAAGGATTTTATTAGCTCATACAAGATTCTGTAATATTGGGCAGATTTCTACCACTCCAGCAAAGTTTTCATCCAGCACAGCCATAAATGGGGTTGAGGGGGCATTTTTCTATAAATAAACCCCACCCTATGCTCTGTCAGCAAGCCCAATAAACTCATTAGGATTTTCAAAAAAAAAAAAGAAAGAAAGAAAGAAAGAAAGAAAGAAAGAAAGAAAGAAAGAAAAAGAAAAGAAAAGAAAAGAAAGAAAGAAAAAGAAAAGAAAATTATTTCTATTGCTGTAGTAGTGGCACATTTATCTTAAGGGGGATCAATAGCTGTCTAAATGGAATTAAGATCCCTCAATGGGAGGGAACTTATGTGTGGTACTGTAAACATAACCAAACACTCATGGCTGAAGAGGTCATAGATCCTAAAGAAAAACCTACATTGCCACATCCCTAAACAAACATAATTTCTTACTATATTCTAATTATGTGTCCTAATATTTACAGACAAGTGCACCACTTGCTACTCATCAAAGAAACTCCTTTTCACAACAGATAGAAACTGAAAGAGTTCCACAAATGGTCATGCACAGCGATTGAGTCTTTGAGATACTTATCCCTAAGAGACACATCTTCAGTGCAATGTCTACACATAAGATGAATGCCTCTCTCAACTCTCACTAGAGAGGTTTCCTTATACAGCAGATAGTAGTTAATACAGAAACCCCTAACTGGCCAAAGTGCAGAGAAGAGGCCTCAAAGTGCTTATCCCTGAATAGGAAACCTCTTTCAAGCTTCTGCCTCTCAAGGTTCATTGTGGAAGAGGGGGAAAATATTGTAAGAGTCAGAGACGGTGGATGACCACACAGAAACAGAGTTTTCCTGACAGCTGGGACAGCTACACATATGAACTCACAGCAATGGTGACAGCATGCACAAGTCCCATGCAAGCTCAAAATAGGTAAAATCCCAATATAGACCTGGGGAAATGGATAAGAAATGCCGAACCAGTCTGAGGAAATTTTGACAACTGATGGCTGCTGGGAGGGGGAGAGTCAGTCTCTTACAGGAATGGGGCTCTGTAGGTTGACCAGGTTCTAGTGGCTGAACCCACATTCAGGGACATTTGGGGACATATATCAGACTCTATAGGCCATATTGTATATATAGTGGATTGTGTTGAATTAGGTGGGGGGGTAGTGGAAGGAGGTACACATGGGGAAGGGGATCGAAATGTCATCAAATTATATTGTAGGAAGAGCATAAAAATTTTACTAAAATTTTTAAAAACTCAGTAACTATTGATTTTATTGTTACATTAATCGGCTATACATCGTCATTCAGAAAATTTCAAAATGAGCATTTGTGCAAAACTTCTTTCCTGGGAATATTCTGTAAAACGTAAATCTATTCATATTAAACCAAGTAAGGTGATACATACCTGTATTTTCAGCACTTGGGAAATGGATGTAGGACGATCAGGAGCTCAAGACCCCATAGAGAGTTTGAGGTCCACAGGCAACTTGAGATCTACTTCCCGCCTTCCCTCCCCAGTCCCTCTGTTCAAAAAATGTTTTCTCTTCATTTTCTTTGGCTATAGGTAAAGTTTACAGGAAGAGATACCTTGTTTTGTGGAGTAAATTCTTTGCTTTTTCAGTGTCATTCTGTTATTGTCCCTTAATAAATGTAGTAAGAAATTGCTTGATTCTAAAATTGTTATTGAGTTGGTTTTGTTTTGGTGGTTTCTGTGAATTTTACAAATTCATTCATTGCTTTTAGATTTTCAAATGTAATAGAGTACTGGTTTTTAAATATCCCCTTATAATGTTCACAGTCTTTTTGGTGTCTGTTATGATGTTTCCCATTTCTTCTCTGATTTTGTTAACTTGGACTTACTCTTTCTTTTGGTTAACTGGGTTAAGGTTCTATCCTGCATATCTTTTCAAAGGACCAGCTCTTAGATTCATTAATTGTTTGTATTGTTTTCTTTGATTTTACACAATTAATTTCTGCTCTAATTTTTTTTCTTTGACCCAGGAAAACAAATGAGGTTATTTTTCAATTTCTATGAAGAATTGTGTTGTCATTTTAATTGGTATTGCAGTGAATTTGTAGATTGCTTTTTTAAATTGGCCATTTCCACAATACCATTCCTACCAATCAAAGAGCATGAGATGTCTTTCCATATTCTGGTGTCTTCTTCAATTTCTTTCTTCAGTGACAAATGTTTATTATAATTCTTCAATTTCATGTTGTTTTAACATTATATAATTAGCTCTAATATTTTTGTTTTTGTGTGCTAAATGAAGGAAAATATCTTTTGCATTTGACTGATACATGTATGTGTTTTTGTCAAACACATAAACAGTCTCTCTGATGAACATAAATGCAAAAATCTCTGTAAAATACTTGCAAAACCAATGCAAGAACACATCAAAAAAGATTATCCATCATGATCAAGTTGGCTTTATCCCAGGGTTACAGAGATAGTTCAAAAATGCATAAATCAGTAAATGTGATCCACCATATAAACAGGCTCAAGGACAGAAATCATTAGATTCAGAAGAGGCCTTTGACAAGATTCAACATCATTCATGACAAAATACATGGAGAATCTAGGGATACAAGGGACATATAAAAAGACACAATAAAGGCAATATACCAAAAGCCCGTAGCCAACATCGAAGACATTTTTAGCAAGAAGATGTTGAATTAAAAGAGATGTAAACTTATCTCAGAAAAAAACATCTAAAGAGAAGTGTTGATATGTAAAGCTAAACAGTGTGACTGGAGTACTATACTCTGAACCAGCTGTCTACTGTAGACTTAACTTGCTTGTCGATAAGAAAGAAGCATTTAAATCATGACTAACTCATCTTAGCACTTGGCATAGTACCTTGCATCAAGAACTTTGATAAAGGTTTGTTGGACTGTATTGAAGATAATTCATGATCCTTAGATTTGTGAACTCTGAACTGAGCTACCTGATGAAATAAACACTTTAAGCAAATATAAAGTCCAGGAGACTATTGTGCTCTTCAAAATACCCAAAAGCAGTACAGAAGGAGCTCTGAGGTCAGCACCAGCTTGATTTCTTCTTGCTTGTTCCACCACTCATATATGTAGTGTCTTCAGCAATGGGGCCTTACCATCAAGTTCTGGTGGGTAACCAAAAGAAGTGTCAATGGGCAGTATTGTTGATGGTCTGTGGGACCTCTAATCAATAACTTCAAAAGAGGGAGTCGGTTTCCAGAATTGGGCTTTTTCTTTGCTATCCTATGGTGTCCAATACGGGCAATGTTCCTCTGTTAGAGGGTAACTGCTTTAAATCTCTTTTTATATTGTATATATATACATGTTTAAAAGCTTCTGTAGTGGTAGGTTCCCATATAACTTTTTCTAAAGGTCTTTAATGTTACTTACCCCCCCTCAATACTCCCTCCTCGGCCTTACCCTTCCGTTCCTTGCCCCCTTTAATCCTTCCCATTCCATTATTCCTCTTTTCCACCTTATATCATTGTATTCTATCTCCCCTCCCATGAAGTCTTCCACCATGGCTGCTTACCAATTTCCTGACATCTGTGGATTTTCAAATGGAAATATGCATATCCAAGGATTCAGTGCTAACATCCTCATATGAGAGAGGAAACAGAGTTTTCCAGACAGCTGGACAGTTACTCATATGAACTCACAGGAATGGTGACAGCATGCACAAGACTCATGTAAACTCAAGTTAGATAGAATCCCAACATGGAAGTGGGGAGTTGAGTAGGCCCTAGCTGTGGAACTATTTGTAAAGAGCTGCTGCTGGGAGAGGAAGAGTCAGCTTTCTTTAAGGGTGTGATGCTGATAGGTTGAACAGGTTCTGTAAATAGACAGACCCACATCAAAGGGTGGTTTGACTATATATACAAATATACTTTACATATGTGTGTATAGTATATATGCATGTATATATATATATATAGAGAGAGAGAGAGAGAGAGAGAGAGAGAGAGAGAGAAAGTGACTACATGATATCAAGGTGGGTAGTGAGAGTAGATGCAGATAGAAGAGGGGGTCTAAATATGATCAAAAGATGAAATTCACAATAATTCAAAAAAAAATAATTCCAAAATAGTTAATTTCTTAAATCTGGATGTCTACTGAACACTTTTCACCGTCTAAAATTTTTCATTTTGTCCTTATAAGAAATGAATAGTAATATTATACATCTGCTTTAAAGTAGTTTTTTTAAATTTATTCTAAACCTCATTAATGTGACTTTCATAAATAAGAAATGAATAGTAATATTATACATCTGCTTTAAAGTAGTTTTTTTTAATTTATTCTAAACCTCATTAATGTGACTTTCATAAATTTCTTAAAATAACACAGAACTGTTTCAGAATGAAATTATTTCTAGTAGATGCCTCCTAATACTACAAGTTCATTTTTGTGTAATTGTTATCATAGTGTGTCCCTTGCATATAATGGATTGACTAGGTATGACAGGACAAACATTTTTCCAGAGCTTGTGTGGGCTTACCTAAAAAATATGTAGAATTATTATCATCTTAATAATTTTCCAGAAAAATATTCCTGGATATACTGTAGTGTATAAGCTTTTACTATCAGTTAACCTGTGCATAGAAGTAGATGCTAAACAATTACCCAAACAGAATATCAGTCGTATTCCTCCTACCTGTGAGTAAACTGATGTGGTTTTCAATGTAATGAAAAGTGTTGGTTGGCCTCCAGTTTTTACAAGTGATCACTCTTCACAATTCTGGCCAAATGAATACTGAGGGATGTGGGTGTCTGTTGTGTGAGACCAGCTGTTCAGCTACCCATCACCTCTCCTTATCCCAGACTCAGTTGACAGATACTGTACTTTCAAGACTATGGCTTGAAACATTTCCTCTTTTGCTATGGTATCAGTACAAGGGCAAGAGATGAGGACAAGGGCAGGGCTGGTATTTATCAGCCACTCCACACATTACTTACATTATTTTCACTTTGAGTATGTCACTGGCCCATGCTCAAAAATCAGGGCAAGAAATATTTTCATGAAATAAGTACTTAAATTTGTTACATGGATATCATCCATGATTTTGGTTAATATTTTTTCTTATGAAAAATTTTAGGAAAAATTCCATTATTCTTAGGAACAAGAATAAGAATTTTTGGAGTACCTTATTTATTTTATAACTCATAGGCATTATGGATCATATCTGTGGATAGGTTTCCCCTGCTTGCCTGTGAGATTGTAAGAGCCTCATTTTTAATTCACAAATCAAGGTAGGATTTTATGCATCAGTCTGGGCATCATTTCATATAAGCATCATTTTAAAAAAATTCTTAACTCAAATTTATGCTGTCTGCTAGATTATTCACCCTTTGAAGATGACATTTTTCTCAAAAATGTGCACTGGCTATGAATAAAATCAAGTGCTGTAATGACCTTATTTACAATTCACCAAGTGATTTAACCAAAGTTTCCATCAAGCTTAGCTTTCTAACTTCATCCTCTGCAATAATGTGCATTTCTCACCATGGCATGTCTACAGGTTTCCCATGATATCTGCTAAAATGTGAAAAGATTTATCATCAGAGCTCCCCTACAAATTACAGGTTCACTCATTATGCTCATGTTAATGCTGAGAGGAGACCATAGAAGGAGGGAGATTCTGCCTCTTGCAGCCAGAAAGACAGGCTTCCAAGACATCTTGGTGAGCCAATTACTTCTTTTGTAGGCTAAAAACTAGATATAAAGTAGATGAACTAGAAACAGAAGCAAAGCTCTCCCAGGAGTGATTGCCGGTATTGAGTACTACTCAATAGGAGGCGGAATAAAATCATAACAATGTGTTTAAAGTGCCTTTGGTTTTAAATTACACAGCTATCAGGATAGCAGTATTATGAAGATAACATAACCTTCAAACTTAATATAGAGAAAACAGATATTCAAAGAGTAGCTGCCATTTTTAAAATTACAGAAGTTGAATTGATTCATCAGAAAAAATGCCGACAGTGACTGAGGAGATAATGAAACTTGGCAAAATTTGGCTGTGGCTGTGTGGGAAATGTGCAAGTTCTCTTTCTCTTAGGCGATAGATCCTGCCTGGAGATGAGGGGCTCTGATTATCCTATGAGATCTATCCATGATATTCACAGATGTCAAATACTTTTAAAACTATTTTAAAAATTAAAATGCCATGCAGGCCAAAGAAACAGCTTGCCAGTTTATGAATTTTTGTTTAAAATGTATATAAATACTTCAAAAGACAGCTTGTGTTTTTAAAATAAAACCCAGAACATTTTGAAAATAGCACTTGGATTTAATTTCCACAGCAAAGCATGAAGGGCTTAAAATATTCCCATTGGTGTAACCATACATAGACTCAATAATTCAGTACTTAAATTAACCTTTGCAATTTTGCAGCAGAGACTGAAAAGCAAGTATTGAAATTTTTATGAGAATTATAATGATGCAAGGACGTATGTTACAGAAGAGATTTAACGAAATTTTGTTCATTCTAAAGAGTAACTCATGAATATCAGATGACGCTAAAGTATTTCTCTTGACAGCAGTTTGGCTGTATCACTCAACGAAAGCAGAACGGTAATTAGTTGGGGTAGGTAGAAGAGGTTGTGGTGTCATTTTTGACTGTATTAAGTTATAATTGACTGTTCAATTTAACCTCAAAATAAACTGATGAATATTTATAGATATCATTTGGCCATTTTGATTTTGTACGAAGTCATCTCATTTTGATTGCTTATTTGCTGATGCAGAACTGAAGAACATCTTGTGACATTATTTGGATGTCATTTCTTGAAAAATAAGAAGATTTTGAGAATAGCCTTCTTTATCATTTATTTTTTTCACTCACATCATTGTAAGAATAATAATCGAAAAGAAGTGAATAGTGTATGCCAGTAAAGTATATGATAAAATTAATAAAAACATTTATTTTAAATGACCAAAATATTTGAAAGCAGTATGAGCTTAGGTATAAAGTAAATATACTAATTCACTCATACATACGTGCAGAAAAAAAATTGGAAAAATAAGATACAGGCAGTGACTGCAGATATAACCACATACCTTGAATTCTATTCTCACCCAAAGGTTGTTTACACATTTAACTCTTAACTTGCTAGTAGCCTAGATAAGTGGTGGGTAAAGAGTGCTTAAAGGGGTCACTATGGTCCTATGTCAGAATAAAAATCATTGAGTAATTAGTACACTATCTACAATGTACTAATGTACTTTTAATACAGTCTAGTTAGATATATCTTTGGTGAAATGCCTCTGCTTTTGAGCAAAGTTTTAGAGTATTAAATCAGGGTTTTCTAACATCAACTCTCAATCTTTCAGCCTGTTATGACAATAGTTCCACTCTTCTAGCTATGATGAAACACAATGTGCTTAGACAGCACCAGATGTCTCCTGTGGAAGAGGGAAAAGTTAATTCATAGAGAAGCAGTGCTTGATGTTTGGAGCAGACATGCATAAACAGCCTTCTTTTCAAGTGAGGTCCAGAGAGCTAGAAAGTCACTATGAAATGAAATTTAGGCATTCTCTGAGGTGTATAGAATACAGGTATTTGCTGGGGAGAATGACGTGAATAAGTTCAAATATCTAGACTTTTAAAATTAGTGACACTTCCAATGGCTGAGATAGAGCACCAGCTGTTTACCCAAAACACATTTTCTTTTGTTTTTCTGGGCACACAAAAGGAAATTTGTTTCTCCCTTGATGGTAAATTTGGCTGTGTTATCAAGTTCTAGCCCACTGAATGTTTCTGGCGAAGGCTTTCTTACTTTTCTTTTTGGATACAGAATATGATGGCCACCTGGGAAATATGAAGTCCATATAATGATGAGCTTAAGTTCCTGAAGAGCAAGGGCATAGAGAAAACTGCTGCCAAGTCTTTGCTGGTTTGTGTTCCAAAGGAGAAACACATTATTGTTTCTTTGGGGCACATAAACATCTGAAGCTGCAAATCAGCGCTTAACATGCTAAATCGAACACAAATATTGATAATCTTTTGTTCGATAAATGAAGCCAAGCACATAACTTTCCATGTCATTTCCCATTTTTATATATTTGTTTACCACATGGAAATTTGTATGGATCACATAAAATGCATTTCATAAGCATCATTTTATCTTCAAGTGTATTATTTTGGAATGAATATGACACAACTAGACAAAACAAGACACAAACTCAATTGTTTAAAATAACAAACTACTAAGCAGAGTATCCATCACAATGATTTTAAAGAACCATACAATGCTGACTTCCATCACATTAGCCCTCTAATTTAGGCATGGATGGATGAAGCTGAATCAAGTAAATTCTAACTATCAAGCCTCATCTTCATGAAGCCTTCATAAATTAATCCCTCAGTCCATGTAGGATACTGATTGCTGTTTTTCATTGACCAAATGCTTGTTATATTTTTATCTATCTCTTGAAATTATGCAAAAGATTTAAAATCTCTATACACAGGGTCATATGTACCTTCCTTTGTCTAATAACATTGAGCATGTTATCTCTGGGTAACTGGGCAATAAATACTTGACTCTAACTACAATATCAACTTCCCATACTCTCAACTTACTGTAACCTAAAATTAATTTGTACAGAATAGGATTGTTATCACATCTTTATAAAAAGTACTTTTCTCCATAGTATTATTCATATAACTAATTATGAAAGCAACATTAAATAGTGTTCATTGAATGTAAAGACGTAACTGATACGAGTCTGAAGGAGAACAGATTAATTCCTGCATAGATCGAACAGAATTGCACTGATACATTGTAAATGAATCTTACTTAGTCTCATGAAAGTTGTTTATGTGGTTGGAAGTACACTTTCCTGCTTTCAAAATATGCATAGCCTTTCTGAACCTATTTTTTCCTCTCTTTCTAAGAATATAACATTCAATAGTCTCTCATAATAGATTCATAATTATGTGAAATTTACATATCAGCATAATAATAAACACTCAATATCTATAAAATAGTTTTCAAAATATCTTTATATTTAAATGAGGTTATTTAAGTTGAATAAATAATTGAAAGTTTTAATTTTACTTCTGATTTAAGAAAAGCAAACTCAGTTCTATAAAATTGGTTCCCATAGACTTCCAAGTTAGCTTCAGCTATTATTAAAAAAAATCTATTTAAATACATATAAAGTAAAAATTCACAGGATGCCAGAACCAGAAGTTCTTTTTAAGTAACTTCTTTCTAATTCTTTATTATTTTTGTGTGTATGAGTATATTGCCTGCATGTAGGTAGGTGTACTCCTGTTGTGCAATGCCATGGAAATCAGAAGAGGGTATCCGATCCCCTGGAACTGGAATTGCAGATGGTTGTTAGCCACCATGTAGGTGCTGGGAAATGAACCTGGATCTTCTGCAAGAGCAGCCCCTAAAACACCTTCCTAATACCATGTTAGAGTATTTAAATTTAACCAAATACTCATAACTTTTCTTCCTAATTATGGAAAGCATTGCCTACATTAATTGGTAAAAGCCTTTAATATTTTGTATATTTATTTATTTATTTACTTACTTGTGTTTATATGTGGGTGCACGTGTCACTTCACCTGTATAGAGACCAAAGCATAACTTGGAAAGTCAGTTCTCTCCTTGCACATGTCGGTTACAAGGATAAAACTCGGGTCTTCATGCTTGATGTCAAGTGCTTGTACCCAGTGACCCAATGGGACAGGCCCCAGCCTTTAAATTTTTAAATCATTTAATTGTGATATAAATGACATATATGGTATACATGATATGTATCAGGGTTTTTTTAATTTTGATTTCATTCAGCAGTTTATATAATATTCAGTTCATGGCACATTGCTTAGATCTGTTACAGTTTTGTTGTTTTCAAATAAGAAACCTAATAATTGTGAATTCACAATATTTTTTAAAAATGACACATATTAGAGTTTTACATACTTGTTTTCAGCCCAAGGTAACTTAGGAAAAGATAGTCACCGAATATGGTAAGTTTTCTGTGTCACAGAGGGGTCAGGATATCGAGAATTAAGGGTAAGGATTTAGTATTTAAGATTTACAGTCTAAATATGGGTGCTGTTGGCATGAGCAGACTGTCTTTTCTAAAGAAAGCACCATCCATTCCTGTATTTGGGAGATAGAGTTAAGTGGAAGAATGCATTTCAATAGCAATTATTTTCATGTTAAAGAACACATTTTCACATAAACACCAAACCTAGAACAACCTTGAGAAGGGAATACACTTTTACAAATAGAAACAAAGCTTTGTTATATACATACACCACAGCTGAGCAGAACTTCCTCACCTGCTGAGAAAACAAACCTTGTAAAGTGAGCAGCAAAGTCCTTCCTTTGTTAGGTTCCCTGCTGCCACCTCTCATACAGCGATGGCTATTCAAAACAGAATCTGATTCGCTTGACTTGATTTTGATGCTGATATGAGCTAGAGAGGGGCAAACCAATGACTTAGGAAGTATAAAAATGGTGTGAATAAGCCTCTAGCCTTCTATATCTGTCACTTTGGAAAGGTAGATTTTTCTACTGCTCCTGTAACTGTATTAAAAATAGTCCACCCTAATCAATTGTAGAGTTTTCCTGTTTGGCAAGCAGAATTTAAAATAGTCAATTGCATTTGAATTTCAGAAAAGCATTAATCAGTTTTTAATATAAATATGCCTTATGCAATATTTAATCTAGTCATTTACTTGAAATTTAAATTTGTCAGATGTCTTCTATTTTATATGTAACTCAATGGTACTCTTTCAAGAGAGTAAATAAAAGCAAAGATGCATATACTAACATGGTATATGCCCTCAGGTTGTTTGACATTGTCCCACTGAGCAAAAGCTTGTACTCATGTAAAGCAAGTGAGTGATGATTAACCAAAATATTTCAGGAGAGTTTGGTAATACTTCATTTGTGGACAGTTTGTCCTGCAGGAACAAGAACCTGAGTTCCACCCCCAGAACCCACTTAAAACCTTGACTTAGTGGCATATGCTGGTAATCACAGCACTGGGGAGAGGGAGTCAGGCTCCTTGTCCAACCAGTCTAGCCTAATTGGAACACCCCAGACCAGTGAGAGATCCCATCTCAAACAACAAGGTGCACTGTATCTAATGAATAAAACCCAGAGCTGACTTCACACACACACACACACACACACACACACACACCACCACCAACAACAACAACAGCAACAACAACACACACATGCATAATACTTCATGAAACTATAACCCCACAATTTTTAGGGAGAAAGCAGGTCGGGAATCACTGACATGATCTGCCAGGGCAGTGCCTGCACCTTTATTAAGTCTTGTTTATTTTCTCATTTTGAGAATGCTGGGAGTTTAATTTGCTCCAATATATTGGCCCCCAAATTATACTTAATGATATTGAACACTAGTAGGTCTAATGTGGAAAGTCTCTGTACCTAAAGTAGTTTAAATACATAATGTTTTATGCTTTAGGACTCCTGCAGTGCGAAGTGCCCTGGAAACCATGAGATTTGAAACTTTACTTCTAATTTCAAATGTTTGTATTAATTCTAGGCTCTAAATACCACTGCTAATATAGATGTGCATGCAAGGCTAGATAGGATGTGATCTAGTTAAAGTTGATTACATATGTAAAGTCCTATATGAAATGCACTCTATAAATTTCTAATTATTGCAACATTGATATTTATGTACTATGTTATTCCTGACTTAGAGAATTCTCACCGGATGTACTCATCAGGGTACATATCTATCTTATATATGTTGTTATGTATGTCAGTAGATGTAAACATGTCACTCATATTAAATTGTATTTAACAGTGCTAAAGCTAAAATGCAAGTGAACAGTTGCATTTAGCAACTGGGAAAACACAGAGGAGAACAGGAATATCGAGGAGAGTAAAGGCTCTGCTCTGCTACAGTCAGGATTGCTGCATTTTAGACCACTACAAATAAATTCAGTCATTTTTATCTTGAATAAAATGTAACAACTGTTGAATACTACCTTTCCTGGATTTAATGTATATGATAACAGCTAAAAAATTATTAACGTATCAAACAATGAAGTTTTAGGAAGTAGACCCTTTTTGGAAATGAAGGGCCGGGCCGGAAGATCTGAAAATGTAGAACTCTGCCTGTTAGAAAGTCAGCACCCCCTCCCCCAATCCATCAAATCTAGTGGCTATTTCTTGCTTCTTAGTGCTCTGGTTGCTTCAAATTGCTTATTTTTGTATGCTTTCTTCTGGCTAGCTGTGTTTAGCAGTAGAGTTTGCACGAAGAGTCTTGCATTGTTAGAAGAGACTCAGTCTGAGAATCCATGATTTTCAAAATTATATCCTCAAAATTCACAGCTGAAAAACTGTCTAGATCTATCATTTTCTCAAAACTTCACCAAATCCTTTCTGATTTGAATATTCTGCATTAGACTATAACCATGTATACTTATTTCTTCAGAGAATCAGCACTTTCTATTGCCTTTTAAAAGACATTTCTCTTATATTTTCAGCTTTTTTATCCTATTAATACTGTTTTTCTTCTCTCCTAGGTATTTTTAAATGCATTTCCTCTTATTATTTCCTAGTAGTTTGATATTTATTAAAATTATTTACATGGCTGGAGAGACGGCTTAGTGGTTAAGAGTAGTGGCTGCTCTTGCAGAGACATGGCTTTGGTTCCCAGCATCCACATGGTGACTAACAACCATCTGTCACTTTAGCTCCAGAGGATCAGATGCCCTCTCTGGCTTTTGTGGACATTGCATGACACAGGTGCACTTAGATACATGCAGGCAATACACTCACATACACAAAAACTAAAATAAAAACAATAAAGTTTTAAAAATTATTTTTGTCCAAAGCTCATGGTAGAATGATTCTGGCTTTAAATTCAGTACTCATTGCATGTTATCAGTGAGAAAACTTGGTCCATGGTCTCAGCTCATTTGGAATTCAACAGGAACATAGTTCTTGTATCATACCTTAAATAATTATGGGGATTGGGTTCAATTAATAATAAAATTTTGTCAAGAAATGGAAAATCAACTCATACTGTTCAAAAGCACAATCCATCAAGAGGAAATTAAAATTCTCACCGTATTCACACCAAATTGTTTACATCCAATTTTGTAAAGCAAAAATTAATAGATTTAAAATCAGAGATAAACACCAACACAGTAATAGTGGATGACTTCAATAACTCACTCGCACCATTAGACAGATTGAACTGTACAAAAATGAATAAACACTGAAATAAAATGATATCATAGATCAAATGGACCTAAGAGACATCCACAGAGCATTTCATGCAAGCACTAAGAGTACATGCTTTTTTTGGCAGCCCATGGAACATTCTCTAAAATAAATCATTTATCAGGATACCAATAAGTGTCAACAAATACAGGAAAATTGAAGCAACATCCTTTATTCTGACTGCAATGTGGTAAAGCTATACACCAGCAACAAAATAAAGTACGGAAAACATACAATCTCGTGAAGATGAAACAACACACTACTGAATAATGAATGTCCTTGAAGAAATCAAAAAAAAGAGCAAAAAAAATCTTACAATGTTACAATTAAATGACAATGAAAGCACAAAATAGCAAAATCTATGGGAAACAAGGAATGAAGTACTAAGAAGAAAGTTCACAATTCCAAGTATGTATGTATATTTTTAAAAATGAGAGATATCATATAAAAATATGATGATGAATCTTACGGCACTGGAAAAACAAGAACAGACCAATCCCAAAATCAATAGACAGTAAAATTACCAAATTAGGACAAAAATTAATGAAATATAAATGAAAAACAAAAAAAAGACTCAATGAAGCAAAAGAGTTGAGACTTTGAAAAGATAAAATTGCCAAACCCTTAGCCATTATTAACCAAAAGAAAGAGAGAGATGACACAAATAATAAAATCACAGATGAGAATGGATACATTACAACATACCACAAGGAAACAAAATCATAACATCACACTTTACAAATTTATATTTTATTAAACTGGAAGAATCTAATAGAAAGTGATGAATTTCTAGATGTATATGACCTACCAAAAGTAAATGTAAATGAAGAAATAACATAAACAGATTCATAACAAGCAGTGAGATAGAAGGTGTAACTAAAACCTCCCAACCCAAAGAGCCAGGGATCAGATGAATTCAACTTAGAATTCTACCAGACCTTCAAAGAAGAAATAACATCAATCAATACTTCTCAAATTATTACATAAAATAGAAAAGAAACACTTTAAATTTGTTTAAATGAGGCCAGAATTATCCTGAGTCCAAAAGCAGATAAAGATGCAACATAAAAAGAAAATTTCAGGGAAATCTCCCTGATGCACAGATGGAAAAAGTCTCAGCAAAACAACTAGCAAGCTGATTTTAAGAACACATCCAAAAGATCACTCACCATGATCAAGTTGTCTTCATGATAAAGATGCGAGGATGTTTCAGCATTTATAAATCAATATGTATAATTTATTTATGAATGGATTCAAAGGTAGAAATCAGTTGATTGTCTTACTTGACACGGAAAAGGACTTTGACAAAATCCAAACTCCATTCACAATAAAAATTCTGGAGAAATTGGAGATGGAAAGACTCTATCCAAAAATAATGTCTATATACTACAAACCTCTAGTGACAACCATGCTAGATGAAGAAAATCTTGAAACATTCCCACTATGATCTGGAGCAGGAAAAATGTACCAATTCTACTCCTCTTATTGTAGTGTTTAATGTCCTAGGTAGAGCACAAGACAAAACAGTAAATAAAGGGCTACAAACAGGAAAAGAAGAAGTCAAAGTATGTTCATTTGCTGGTTACATCATTCTATAGAGAAGAGAATGCCTTCAGAAATCTCTAAGAGTTGATAAACACTTTCAGTAAAGAGACAAGTTATAAAATTAACATACCCAAAATATTAACCTTCCTTTATTCCAAGACAAACATATAAAGAAACAAATCAGGGAAACAACTCATTTCACAATAACCTCAAATAAATAAATTAATAACCTTGGAATTAAACCAAAATAAGATACCACAAGATGGAGCGTTCTCTCATGTACCTGGATTGATAGGGTTTATATTTTGAAAATCAGCATCCTATCAACAGCAACCTACAGTTTCAATTCAATCCCCATCAACAATTCCAAAGCAATTCTTCACAGAAATTGAAAAGACAGTCTTAAAATTCATATTGAACCATAAAGGATCTCAGATAGCCAAAACAATACCGAACAATAAAAAACTGTTGGAGGTATCATCACATCTGATTTCAAGTTATACTACAGTTATAGGTAATAAAAACAGTATGACACTGACATAAACCAGACACAATCATGAATAGAATAGAGGTGATGACAGAAGTAGAATTCCACACAACTATAAGCACCTAGCTTTTGCAGAGGTGCCAAAAATGACACATTGCAGCATCTTTAACAAATGGTGCTAGGAAATCCAATAGCTGCATGTAAAGAATGAAACTTGGTAATGATCTCTAACCCTGGACAAAACTCAGTTCCAAATGTTTAAAAGATCTCAATGTTAGACCTGAATGACTAGGAAAAGAGTAGAATATGCATGTGAGGACAGTCTCAGGTAAGGATTTTTTAAGATACTGGCCATGAAGGAAGCAGAACCAATTGACATGTGGGATAAAAGAAAAATCAAAACTGAACCCAAAAAGCAGTATATACATCAGTGTTAATCATCTGAGGAGGCAGAGTACAGAACTGAAAAAAAAGTCTTTGCCAGTTATATATCTGATACAGTAGTAGTGTCTAGAATAAGCAAAGAACTCAAAGTAAGCAAAAACTTAACACCAAGGAAATAACACAATTAAAAATGGGCTGAGAGTTCTCAGGGGAAGAAATATAAATGGATCACAAATATTTTGAGAAGTGTTCAACATCCTCATCCACCAGGGAAATGCAAATTAAAACTATTTTGGGATTTCATCTTACCCCAGTCATAAGGCCTAAGATTAGGAAAACAAATGACAACAAACTCTAGTGATGTTGTGGGGGACAGGGAACCCCATCCACTGTTGGTGAGAGTGCAGCCACAATGGAATCAGTATAGAGGTTCCTCAAAAAGCAAATATAGGGACTAGAGAGATGGATCAGCCACTAATATGACTATTCTGGCAGAGGACCTGGGTTTGTTTCCCAGCACACACATGGCAGCTAGCAAACTATAATTTTAGTTCCAGGGAATCCAACACTGTCTTATGGTCTCTGCTGGCTTTGCATGGCATGGGTGCACTTACATACATGCATGCAGCACACTCATACACATAAAGTAAAAATAATAAAATATTTTTTAAAAGCTAAATATAGGTCTACCATAAGACCTAGAGGACTCTGTATCCCACTATGGAAATGTGTGCTCATCCACGTTCATTTGGTACACAATTCACTAAGTACTAGAAGTAGCTTAGATGTCTATCTACTGGTGAGTAGATAATGAAAATGTAGCATATATACAAAGAACTATTACTAAGTTGTAAAAAATGAGAGTGTGAAATTTGCAAGTAAATTGATGGAAGAGGAAAAAATTATACTGAATGAGGCAATCCAAGCAGAGAAAAACAAATGCCTCAGGCTCTCATCAAATATATATATGTTTATTGATATTACAGACCTCCCAGAAAACATAAGGTTAGCAGTAATAAGTGCATTCCCAGGTGTGAAATACCTAGGTCAGGGGTTTCTCAAAGACTCCCCTCCCCCACCATAAAATAATATAGGCTATTGTCAATGCCCTTGGTTGTCCACCAGTACTTGATGGTTAGAACCTACTCCTGAAGTCACCACACTCTTTTGTCACAGAACATGGAGAAATCCAAGCTGTACTTGGAAGCTTTCTCCCTGCTAGCTAGCTTTCATTGTGCCTGATGGTGCTATGCAGGGTGCTGGTCTTTGTGGGAAGGGTGGTAGGAAAGTCATCAACAGTTTTACCCAGCCATAATATTATGGAATCCTGAGAGCCATCATAATTACAGGCCTGGCAAGAAACGTCCATGGGTATAAAATTGGCTGGTATGTTATGGCATAACCTACTGTTTTTCTGGCTAGATTTAAGGCCCCTTTAACAGATACTATAAATCTGGCCAAGAGCTCATGGCTGAGGAGCTCATAGGCCCTAGGGATGAACCTGCTAATGTCATTTTGCTAAGTGGGTAAAGTATCAAACTTCCCTCTCAAAACTTGTCTCTGTGTCCCTAGATGACTGCAGCTCTCACTTCAGGTCAAAGAAGCTTCCTCATGCTTTTGAAGGTGATTAACACAGAAACTCGAACTAATCAAAGTGCAGAGAAAAAAAATGCTTGTGCAGTGCTCATCCATAAATGGGGCATCTATATCACACCCAAATCCCCAAGGACCAGGGAACATTGTGGAAGAGGGGCAGAAAGGTTATAAGAACCATAAGTCAGGGAGGACCAGGGTGAAATAGTGCCTTCTGGACATGACAGGATTGCTGTACTCAAGAACTCACTCAGTCAAGATTCCAACCATGGATGTGGGAGGGGCTCCTAGCCAAGCAGTTATTGATGGCTGATGGTTGCTAATTTTCATTAAGGATATGGTCCCTGGTAAGTACACCATGCTCCAGTGGATGGCCCCACAACAATGCACATATAGGAAGCACAAATTACACTTATTGGGTCATTAAAAAAAAAGAGTCACAGAATTAGGATATGGTGGGGTTAGAGTTGGATTGAAGCAGGAGTTGGGGTAAATATGATTAAAATATATCACATACATGTATGAACTTTTTAAGGAATTAAGAAATGTATTTTAAAAAATAGCTGCAGCATATGAGGGAGAATGTATGTTGATTTTTTTTTCTGAGTCTGTGTTATTTCACTTAGTGTAACAGTTTCTAGTTCTATCCATTTACCTACAAATTTCATGATTTCATCTTTCTTTACTACTGAGTAAAACCCCATCGTATAAATGAACCACATTTTCATTATCCACTCATCAATTGGATCCACTCATCAATTGGGGGACACTTAGGTTGCTTCCATCTCTTAGCTATTGTGAAAAGAGCAGCAACAAACATGGATGTACAAGTGTCTCTGCAATAGGATCAGTTCTTTGGATATATGCCAAGGAGTGATATAACTGGGTCAAATGGTAGGTTAATTTTTAATTTTTTAAGAGTTCTCCACATTGCTTTTCATAGGGGCTGTGTCCTCTTGATCAAGGAGGCAAGGAGATCCCACCAAATGGACTTGAATCAGTCAGTGTCCAGTCTATAAAGAGGAGGGTCAACACAGAGGATTCACTTCCTCCATGCTTCCAAGTGAAGCCAACCATGGTTGAGCAGGATCTTTGACTTATTTTCACATAGACGTAACTTGTAAAAGAAAGGAGCCAGAGGCTCCTCCCAAGCCCATGTGGCCCCTGAGGAACAGATCCTCCAATGATCTTAAGAATAAAAATAAATTGGTTTATCTGGGCCAACTCTATGGCCTTAAACATCCAAAAGGAAAGTATAACCAAAGACTAAAGGGGTCAATATAATTTGTCAAGAGTCCATATGCATAGCTAAAGCTGTATAAGAAGCAACAATGCCAGATAGGAGATACCTTCTTTTGAGTTGTTGGCCAGGGTGACCAAAGGGACTCCCAGATAGTAACCCAGCATAGAACTGAGTAAATGAACAACAGACCCCAATCTTATCCAAAGGAATATATACAACTGATTACTGCTAGATGAGGAACAGCTGACCCTCCTTAAACAAAGACCTCTAGATAGGCTGACTAGATTCACCAGAAGGGCAAGTAGTGGGGAATGGCTGGGGGTGCCTACAACACAGAAGACAGTAGCAGGGATATCAGAGTATAAGGGCTCTAGTGGGGGGAGGGAGCTATGGGAGGGTGCTATCTGGGAAGTGGGTGTAAAAATAAATAGATTAAAAAAAAAATAGCTACAGCATTGGTAGGTAACGATGAGCTGGCAGTCAGAGTGACTGGCTTTGAGCCCAGGAAGACTGTTTAACCTTTGTGCTTATGTAAGTGCCCGTTCCTACAACATAATGTTGTTTTGTTCAAAACATGGAACAGAATACATCAAAAGCTTGACATATCAAATATTCAATAAATATAATCATTAAAATTGAAATGCACAATAAATTTGCCCTGGATAATTTTGTAGCTATTTTCAATTTAGTTTAAATTAACTGTAGGGCCTTGTTTTCTTATCATATCAGGTTTTTGCTCATTATTGCTCCAGTAGCTATACACTAAAATTTTGCTTAAATTTGCATCTTCTCTGCATAAAATTTTCCTAAAAATTACTTTTGTCTTTGAAAATCTTGGGGCTGAGGAGATGGCTCAGTAGGGTTGGAGTCCCAGCACCTATGTGGTGGCCAACAACCATCTAACTCCAATTCTAGGGGAATCTAACACTCTCTTCTGACCTCCACAGGCATTGCACAACACAGGTACACTTACATACATCCAGGCAATATACTTATGTAGAAAAGATAAAAATAATTAACAAAATTTTTTAAATTTTTTTTGAAAAGAAAATATTAAATCTTGGACTAGAGAGATGGCTCAGTAGACACTGGCTGTTCACGTAGACCATGTGAGTTTGGCTCCCAGCAGTCGCATGGTGGCTAACATCCATCTATAACTCCAGTACTGGAGGATCCAGTGCCCTCTTCTGGCCTCTGTGGGTATTGCACACATGTGATACACTTCCATACATACATGCAAAACACACACATAAAAATAAAAAATAAATTAAGGGACTAGAGGGGTGGCTCAGCAGTTAA
Source organism: Nannospalax galili (assembly GCF_000622305.1). Classification (NCBI taxonomy): domain Eukaryota; kingdom Metazoa; phylum Chordata; class Mammalia; order Rodentia; family Spalacidae; genus Nannospalax; species Nannospalax galili. The sequence goes on from NW_008355454.1 coordinate 239,349, forward strand.
GAGCACTGGCTGCTCTTGCAAAGGACCTATGTTCGATTCCCGGTACTTACTTGGTGACTGACAACATTCTCTAACTTCAGTTCCACAGAATCCAATGTCCTCTTCTGACCTCTGTGGGCACTGCACAACACAGGTGCACTTACACACATGCAGGCAATACACTCAAACACATAAAAAAAAATGATAAATCATCTTTTAAAAATTAAAAAAAAAATTAAAAAAATTTACAGTAAATATTAAATCTTGACACTGGATTGTATCACTGATTCTTGTGAGTCTGACTTTATAATTTTTAACAACTTTTCTTTTCTCATCTACTCAAGTTCCACAGAAAACTACTATAGAGACTAAAAACATGTGTTGAGAGAAAATTAATGCAAATGACATGAGAAGTTAAGAATGGCTCATTCTCTTTTCCATTTAGACTACTTTATTTTTAGATCTGACAGAAAGAATTTTAAATTATTTAAATGGGGTTTTTAAGAGTAGCATTCAATTAAAGAATTCACTGCATCCACGTGCAGTCTTTCTCTATTTCTCTTATTCCCCATCCTCAAGTAAGAATTGGTTATGGCAGAAGCAATGTCTCTATGCTTTGTCTGGACATCAGCATCAGTAAGACAGCCAGGGAGCAGGATGGACAAGGCCCACTGCATAGTCAACAGTTTTCTGAGTGCCTCAGCCATACGTTTACTTCTTCTCACAGTCTGCCTTTGAGATCTTCATGGATGCCATGGAAGGATTTATCAGTATTCCATAGTAAAAATTTTAAAAAGCTAAGATAAGTTTAATTGAAATTTCTTATCTTTTTCTTGTTATTTTTAATATTCCTAAATATTTTACAAACATTTCTTTTAAATAGATCTATCTTGACTTTCTTGAAAATATATTACCAAATCTATGATGCATTTATTCAGTATAAAATTAATGCAGAATAAATAATACCTTAGTCTAATTATTAATCATTATTATAATTTATTCCAAATGAATATAGCAAATGGGAGTTCTTCATGATTCACACTTGCAGGTGGCCGTATTTCATATATTCTTTTAAAATTCACTGAATTAACTTCTCACGTTCAATTATTTGAATTTAGGGGAAGTCAGATTATTTATATCTCTCAAGATGCTGTGCAGGCTTTTCAGCATTATAATAGAGAACTGAGTTCAGCTTTTATATTTGGAAATATAACTATATTTCAATCAATTAATGTTGAAAGAAGCTAATGATTTATACAAACTGAAGAGGAAAAGAGAGTTAATGCTGAAATCAATTGTCTTGCTTGTGAATATATCCAAGGGGTGTTTACAAGATTTGAAATAGTCTCATAAAGGGTATCGTCTCAGCAAATTTGGGTCTCTACTTTTGTGTTTGCTTCTGAGAAGGCAAGTTGGTATATGATTTCACAGTTTAAATTGAGTTTCAAAGATATAACATCGTCTTATTTTAAGTTTTCTGTGTTTTTTCATTGACTGCTCGTCCTGTAGCAGCTAATAAAAAGACAAAGACATCAAAAATTATGGTGAGATGCAATTTTACAATCATTTCAAAGTCTTACGATAATAATTAAATTTCACAATTAAAATTGTTTCATAAAGTTACAACAAGCCAAAGTTTACTTAAAAAGGGAATCTAAAGTAACAGGAGCAGTGTTCACTTGTCTCTATTCATTCAGAATAGTCATCCAAATGTGGGTGAAATAATCCTACATCTAAACATATAAACATTTACTTAGTCTCCTGAGAATTACTTTGAGTGAAGAACCATCTCTTCTTTGTAGAATATTGTTTTCCAATTGAGCCTTATATGTTCTTTGAAATTTTACTACTTACTTGATTAATTAAAAATAAAAGAAAGGGGCTAAAGAGATGTCTCAGTAGTTAAGCATATTGGCTGCTCTTACAAAGGACCTGGATTCAGTGTCCAGCACCCACTGGTGGCTATCAACTGCCTGTAACTCCAATTCCAGGGAATCAGACAACCACTTCTGGCCTTTGTGGGCAATGCATGTGCAGGTACAGTTATATACATTCAGGCAAAACACATACACATAAAATAACAATAAGTTTTAAGATTTGTAAATGAAAGAAAGAAATCCAGATATGGAGGTACACACCTTTAATTCTAGCACTTAGGAGACAGAGGCACTCCAATCTCCATGAGACTGAGACTAGCCTGGTCTACATAGCAATTTACAGGCCATCTGGAGCTACAGGGAGCCTTTGTCTCAAAAACCCAAAAATATATGAATAAAATAGATACATAAATAAATAATGCAATCGATTCATTATATATGTAGTATATTCCTTCAAATGTCTTAAAAATCTAGTGGTGATGGGAAACATATTTGTTTTTACTTCTGATGCCTGAGAAAGTTTTCTAAAAATTATAGCTTAGATTAGAAGAGAGAGGAAGGTCCACTGTAAGAAATAAAACCATCTGGCTTCATTACTCCCAAATCAATTTAAATCAATTCCCAATGTTCAATTTAAAGGGATGTACAGAACGGAGAAGCAACAGGTTCAATATCTAGGTTCAAGGATATTGTAGTCTTGATATGGTAAGGAGACCCAGGGTATGTTGGTCTTGTAATGACTCAAAAAGTGTTGGAAGGTCTTACATTAAGGGTAAAATGTTCATGGGGTTTCATAAGGCAGACGATTTTGTCCAAACTATGTGAGAAAGATTTCTTTTAAGATTAAAGCACATAAAGGCTATGTGTCCAGCAGACATGTGGCCATTTTATTTGCTCTCTGTCCTCTGTTGAGGACAATCAGCCTAGAATAAACTTCTTAAACTTTTTCAGTGGTGACCCACTGTCACCTTTTACACCATCCTGGATATACAGGCATAGCAAACATTTACTTATGATAACCAGTGAAACAATTTATTATTTAAATAATTCTTTATGAGGCTGGAGAGATGGCTCAGCAGTTAAGAGAACTGACTATTCTGGAAGAACAGGGTCAGTTCCCAGAACCAACACGGTGGCTAACAGCTTCCTTTAATTCCGGTTCTAAGGGACCCAACTCCCTCTTCAGGCCTCGTGAGCACTGTACACATGTAGTGAACACACACACACACACACACACACACACACACACACATATATATATATATATACACACACACACACACACACACACACACACATCTGGGACTAGAGAGATGGCTCAATGGTTAAGAGCACTGGCTGCTCTTATAAAGTACCCAGGTTCAGTTCCCAATATCCACATGGTGGATAACAACTGTCTTTAACTCCATTTCCAACAGATCTGAAACCCTCTTCTGGCCTCTGTGGGCCGTGCACGACACAGGTACCCCTATATACATGCAGGCAAGACACTCATACACATCAAATAAAAATAAAATAAATCTTTTAGGTGTCCCTCAATTGATGAGTGGATAATGAAAATGTGGTTCATATATATGATGGAGTTTTACTCAGCAGTAAAGAAAGATGAAATCATGAAATTTGCAGGTAAATGGATGGAACTAGAATCTGTTATACTAA
>NW_008355454.1:244496-261808 GCF_000622305.1 Nannospalax galili
TTGGAAAAAAAATTATTTGGTATACATATAATTTTAGCACTTATTAAAGACAAAAGATTTGCATACAGATTTTAGAATGAAACTCAAGTCAGCAATTTAGGCAACATTTTTTAAATAAAACATTTAGTCTGAACTGATGTTTCCTTCTGTGTTGACACTGAGTGGCTTAACAGTGCACATGATGCAAAGTCTGCTAACAGTGTGGCCACGGCCAAGGCTTCTGCAGTCATGCAAATCAGCACCGGTGAGTCCTACCAAAACACCTCAAATTTATTACACAATTGATATCAAATTAATTTTGGGTTTGTGTGCATCAAGAAACATTTTATTGGGGCCGGGAGCTGCTCTTGCAGAGGATCCAGGTTCGATTCCCAGAACCTACATGCTGATTAACAACCTCCATAACTCCAGTTCCAACTGCACCACACTGGCATGCTCACACACACGTAGGCAATACACTCATACACATAAAATAAAAATAAATAATAAATATTTTGAAAAAGTAAACTTTTCATTGTTGTCAATTTTTCCAGGATCCCCACATGAGTTACCCCATATAGAGTCTTGACCCCTAGTTGAGGGAGTTGAGCTCCAGAATACAGGAATATGCACCTTACTCAACACTCAACACTGGGTAGATGAGAGCAACAACATTTTAATATATTTACTGAGAGCCTATGGGAGAGAGCACAGCACTTTATGAGGATACACATGATCTTACTACAAACAAAGTAAGCAAGCAGAGGACTTGAGAAGTAGACTTGGTAGTATCAAGAAGGTAATGTGACATACCTTGATTGTCACAAAAAGATGTCACTACCTACCTTGTTTGAATAATTTTGTAGGTTGGAAAAGACTGAGTTTTACTACTCAGAAATAAGCAGAATCACACCTATTTCCTTTGATGTATAAGGCTTTCTAGAGACGTTTATCAATGTAGTACAGGGGTACTCGTGACTAAGCTAATTAGACTGTCCTGGTTTCAAAAAGTGGAAAGGAGTTACATGAGAGTTAGCATGAGTTCTAAGCCTTATACTGCAGTAGGAAGACATGGCCAAATACAGAAATGAGAATATGTGTGATCTGTATAGGAAAAGTGAGAAATGCCAACACACACCCACACACATACACAGACACCCTTGCATTTGTACGTGCCATGTACCAAAAACTGGTATTTCTCTTTGAGCAGTGGAGAGGCACAGATCCTCATGGTTTCTCTGCACTAAGACATGCCTCCTTCTGATTGATTCCAGGCTGGGCTTATTTGCTGATATCTAATAGATATTCTTGCAAATGATTTTGAATATTTGAATAGCTGACCTAATCTATACACATCTGAAGAGCTCACAGGGAAGACTAATATCAAGTCAGGTAAAAAGCAGACTATTTAGGGAGCCTATGGGAGTAGATATAGTCTGTGCTCATTTGCCTTGTTAGTTAATGACAGCAGCAAGCCAGGGCCTCTTGGCCTAGGCCTAGGGATCCCAGAGGCAGAGTTATAAACTCCCTGTCATTCTTAGTAATAATAGGAATAAATGGTTGAGAGGCTGCCATTTAATCTGTCAGACATCAGCACCTGTTATTTACCTTGTTCTGAAAAAAAACACTCTAATCCTTGTCTTTAGAGGCCTCTGGGGATGGTTTACAGTGACTGGATTGCCAAATTTAGTCTGTCAGTAAAAGAGCCTAGACACCTGGAAGATGCAGTTTGGAAAGTACAAAGAAGAACTCCCATGAGTTAGCATTTTCCTTGAAAAGTTGATATGATGCCATAATCATCACTTGTAATTTACATTTCATCATTGTGTGATTTGTTACTAAGTTCTTCTCTAAAATAGCTCCCTCTGTGCCCTATGCTATTTAAACTCATCTTTTGTGCTGAGTACTATATCTCAAACCACATGTTACAGAATCATTGGAAAAACTCTCAAGATGTTTGTTTTAAAAATCTCCACAAATTGAATAAAATGTGTCCCCATGTGTTATATATTATATTCTCGAATCCTTTGCAGACAAGGGACCTATATCAAGAAGGCAAATCACTTTGCTGAGGCAAATTCTCTGACATAACTCTAAACATACACTTAATGCCCACAGATGCAGTCCTCAGGCACTCAGGCTTTTATGACTCATTTTAAAGGCTCCCCTTTTCTCAATAAAGAAGAAACAAAAGCTGTCATAACAAAATGCATATATCTGCAAGAAATTTATGGCACATATCTGTTTTATTGCCTCCTGGCCTCATCTTTAGCCTTTCCAGTTAGCTCTGCCCACATCCTCAGCTGAGATTCCACAGTATTTTTCCTTTTTATTTTAATTCATCATTACCACGGAAAACTGAAAAAATGCATACTTTAACATTAACCATTTAGAAAGGAGTTTGTTTAGGTAGTAAAGAACTTTTTTTTTCAAAAGAGAAGAGGTGCTTAAAAGACTATATTAACCTTAGCTTTATATATTTGAGGTGGAAATACTCATGTACTCAGTTTTAGATTCTTACAGTAAGTTTTCAGAATGGAATTTCTAATATGATATTTTATTTAATTTTATTTATTTTATTTTATTTTTGGTGTTTTTAAGGAAGGGCCTCCCTGTAGCCATAACTGGCCTAGAACTTACTACATAGACCAGGCTGGCCTCAGTCTTACAGAGATCTACCTGCCTTTGCCTCCAGAGTACTAGGATTAAAGGCATGTGCCACTGTGCCTGGCTCTACTACAATCTTAAAGAAATGAATTTTTTTTTTCGATCTTTTTGAGAGAGGGTCTCCCTGTAGCCCCAGCTGTCCTGGAACTCACTATGTAGACCAGGCTGGTCTTGAACTCACAGAGATCCGCCTGCCTCTGCTTCCTGAGTGCTGGGATTAAAGGCGTATGCCACCATTCCCGTCCCACACTTAAATTTTTATGCAGCCTACAAAAATAAAAAACCTTGAATAAAATTAAACTTTTGAAAATAACATCATTTCTTTACTTTCATCACACTTTCATTGAAAAATTGATACTACTCCATGACAGAACTGAAGTTTTAATCATTTCCATAAATAATCATTTAATTCAGATTGTTGTGGCAGTCAAGAGTGTGTATATATTTTTCTTTGATCTAGGAACCTATATTTAAACTTTTAGTTAAAACTATCCACTTTTCAAATCTTCATTGTAGCCTACTAGTATTATAGGTAGCTTCTCATTTTTATGTACATATTTTCTAATGTTTAAAGTATTGCACCCATACCACTGACCTGTGTGTTAAAATTTGTCATACAGAACTTTCTCACATTTTCTCTTTTAGATTATCATATTGGGGGCATTTATGAGTTATACTCTGTTTTACACTTAATGGCATGAGCTCTGCTAAGAGCAATTATCATAAAACTAATTTTAAACCAACATATGTGGATAAATGTTCAAAATAGAAACCAATGTTCATTTTTCACTATTTCAAGAATTTGTATCTGACTAAACAAGGAAATAAAAAGCACAAGCTGTATTGCTAAACATATTTTATCTTTTATACATTCCATTTATGAGTACCGTTTTTTCTTTCAAGGATGTTTGTTATCTTAAGTCTCTTGAAAATATAGCAGGAAGAATCTGTGTGATTTGGGGAGCATGTGTGCTAAATAAAATCATGTAGCTGAGTGGAGTGGAAACTTTGACTTTGCAGTTCTCCCATCAAATTTTAACTCATAAACCTCAGCCTCTTAGGAGGAGATAGCTTTAAAATAACCAGTCTCCTGAATTGAAATATTGCTACATTTAAGAGAAATATTTGTTTAAATTCTTTGTCTTTTTTCAATTTATGGGTTTTTGTTTTGGTTTGTTTGGTGACTGAGCTCCCATCCCTTTTTAAACTGACATATATCGGGTTTGTGTTTTCTTCCATCCACCTGACTGTCTTTCACTCTGTTGATTGTTCCCTTGGTTGTACAGACAGTTTATCCTTTTTATACTTATCTATATTCTATTTTTATCAGTTGCATATCTATTTTGAGGCAGGATCTTGTGTATCCCAGGCAGGCATTGAACTTGTTGTATAGTCATGAATGACCTTAATCACTGACACTCCTATCTCTATCTCTGCTTCCTAGTAGCTAGGATTGTTGGCATGCACCATAATGCATGATTCATGTAGTATTGGGGATGGAACCCAGGGTTTCATGCGTGCTAGGCAAGAACTCATTGATCCATCCCCTGTGGCTTAATTTTATTTTCTTTTTTTGAGTGTCATCTCCAATGATCATTGTCCACAAGGGTTTCTCCTCTAATACACTTAGAAGTTTTAGAGTTTCAAATGTTTGCTCAAGTCTTAAAGTTGATTTTCTAAATTGTATAATGTAAAGGACCATTTAGATTTTAGATTTTTACATTGGATACCTGGTTTTCCTTCTACCACTACAAATGAAATCATCCTTCTTTATACACATGTTCTTCATAACTTCTCAAAGGCCAATTGACTACAGTTTTGAGTTCACATTTCTTTGAATTCAGTATGTTAGAAATACTTTAGTTATGGATTAGATCTATTTCTACAAATATAACTAGTGTTTTATCTTCCAATTGTTAAGAACATAATCAATATATAACAATCTAAATGATCTTTGTTTTTGAGACAAGGTCTTTCTCAGTAGCCTAGGGTTGGCCTGGAACTCAAAATTTAGTTCAGACTGGCCTTGAACTTATGGGTGACCCTCAGCTTTCAGCCTCATGAGTTCTGGGATTATAGATCTAGCTAAATCTTTTTTAAATTTTTTTTAAATTTATTTTTATTTTATGTGTATGAGTGTTATGCCTGTATGTGTATAAGTGCACCCGTGTTGTGCAGTGCCCACAGAGGACAGAAGGTGTCAGATCCCCTGAAACTGGATTATGGACAGTTGTTAACCACTATATGAGTGCTGGAATTCGAACCTGGGTCTTCTGCAAGCATGGCCAGTGCTCTTAATCACTGAGTTATCTCTCCAGCCCAGGTCCAGCTAAATCTTATCATTTTTAAAAATATGCTGCATGAATCCAGTTGATAGTATGCTAAGTGAAATAAGGCAGTCATAGAAGGATAAATTTGTATGATTACACTTAAATGAGACATTTAAAATGCTCAACATCACGGAAACAGAAATTTACAAGAATGGGTTCCAGGAGCTGTGTTTGGGAGAAATGTGTAGCTATTATTAAAATATATAAAAATCACCTACATTACAACAATAATTTCTAATATTCTGTTCCTACTTTTAGTTTGGTAATGAAATCATAATTGTATACATCAAAATTCACCAAGTTTGTATACAGTTTTCTCCCTCCCCTCAATTTACTCCCTGTAGGGTTGCAAGAGACAAGTTTGCAAGGAAGGCAGGATTAACTAAAATGAAGAATGTATGAAAAACCAATATCAAAAACTACTATCTTGTAACTCAATTAAAAATGATTTAGTGAGAGCTAGAAGGCAGATACCCTTCATGGATAAGCAATGCTGACCTTAGGAGTCATGGATTGCTAAAGAAAAATCCAAGTGTCTGGGGTGGGATATGACCCAAACAATATAGGTAGTAATATTCTATTGCTGAAGACATCACACAACTTGGTTGCAACAAAGAAAAATCTAATTGGAACTGAGCTGGAAGTTCTTCCTCTCTGCCTGCTAGCTTTTACAACACTAACAGGTATGATGCAGGCTGCTGGGAGAGAAATGGACTTATACAGTCGTAAATTTAATAAATTATAATTCGAAACTGCATGGTAAGTTAAGTCCATTTGTGCAACAGTGGCAAAACTGTTATAGTGTTAATCGATTCTCTCATTGAATGTGAAACCTCTGCAACATTATGAAATTCGTGTTTGGTATTGTAAACCTAGTCAAAATCATATGGCTTGGGAAGTCATAAGAACTAGGTGGGAACTTAATACTGTTGTGCAGTTAAATTGACATAGAATCAAACTGCCTTCTAAATATCTATATTTATGTCCATAGGCAATTGTAAGTCTCAACCATAGTCAGAGAAGCCTCTTTTTGCACTGAAGAGCTGTGAATGCAATGGCTCCATGCCACTGAAGGAGCTTTGAATAAGTGATGGAAAAGTGTTTAGCAATAAAACAAACAAACAAACAAAAAAACAAAAAGAAAACGCAGTTATACAATCCTCTCTAAGGCTCAGGGATCAGGGCAGAAGAGGAAACAGGAAGAATGAAAGAGCTGGAAGATATGAGCTCAGAAATTCTATCTTCTATCAGTCTGTGCAATCATTAATTTATCAATTATGGTTACATGCATTGAGCTAACACAATACTCGTCCTGGCCCTATTAACAATCAGTTATTCATGGGAGTGGTGCTCTTAGGACCCTATCCCCATTTGCTGAGCTATTGACTACTGATATACATTGGGAGTGGGGCAGCTATTGTCTTCAGAAACATGTTCACAGTTAGACTACCATGCTCCAGTGGACAATTATAAAACTGTGGTCACACTGGTGGCTGACATTTAACTCAGTGGGTCACAAAATTTAAAAAAAAAGAAATGAAGTTGGGAAAGGTATTTGCAGGGAGAAGCAGGTATTGGAAGGTAAGCAGGGAGGAAGAATAATTAGAATGCATGCTATTCATGTATGAAATTGTCAAATAAAACTTTAATTAATAGACTAAAAAAGTCAGCTCACTATAAACAAAAAATATGTGCAGTCTTTACATCAAACATACCTGACTTAAGTTGTTAAAATTGCTAAACATATGAAGAAAGGCAACTTGATGATACAATATTAGCAAAATCAATGATGAGATTTACATGTGGCAAGCTGCAGATATTGAAGTGATGGATTATAAAGTACCACTTTAATGATGCAAAAAACAGTATTTTGAATCTTAATGAACAATATGAAAAAGAAACTAATAAAATTGAATAAGAACCCAGGAAAAGTTTTAAAACTTAAGAATTAATTTGGAGATCCAATGAATTAGGAAATCCAGAGAAGAAAAAAACTCAACAAGAGTTCTTAAATTGGTTGGCAAACCTGAAAAATTTATCAAAAAAGGGAGAAAGAGTTGAGATGTAATGTCAGAGGGTAATGGATCTGAGATACAGTAGGAACCATTCTAATGAGTGTATAATCACTTTACCAAAGTACAACAAAAAGAGCATAAAATGGGCAGTATTCATAACAGCAACACCTGAGAGATGCTTAAAATTCCTGAACGATACCCAGACTTAGATTTGTTAAGCCTGATAAAATGCCCAGAGGCATAATAAGAAGTGAAATCTTAGACAATTTAAGGCAAAACTGCCAGCACTTAGTATAGAGAGAAGACATTAAATGCTCTCAGATATAAAAAACAGATAATGTGCAAAATGACGATTAGGCTATGAGAGTCTCTAAAATTGAAAATACTGGAATGATAGAATCATCATTTTGAGCACAACTCTGTTCAGAAATGTGTTTCTAGTGAAAAATATTCTAGAAATGACTTAAATATACATATTTTTCAGACAAGCAAATCTGAAGGAGTTTACTAGCAACACATCTGGGTTATAATAACTTTTTAATTTTACTCAAGAATGTACAAAAATCATTTGATAAAGTAATTCTGAATTACAAAGAAGAAATGGGAACCAATAAGCCAGAAATCACAAGAGTATACCTAAGCAAATGGACTTCAAAAGATGAAAAATTTAAGAGAAAAAAAGCCCCATGAAACAAAAATCAGTAGAAACAACATGAATAAAAGTAAACTAAAACTCAGAGTTAAAGCTTTACTGTAGTGTCTTATGCATTTTTAGAGAAATGTAAATGTAATGAACTGTGGTGTTATCATGCCGTATTACACTTATACTTGAGTGAACCATCTGACCCTTAACCTTAGTTTTTAAGAGTGGCCTAAACTCACAGGGCACCTGTTTCCCTAAATGTTTCTTGAAAATGTCCCACTGAGTCTGGCTTCACCTGTAATTTTATTCCAACTCATTTCTTCAGCATCAATTTAAGGAACTACAAGCTTGGTTTCAGCTTCTCAGACAATCTTGTGCTTTAATCCCTAGACTCCCTAGATCCAAGGCATCTCATATGTGATCTCACACATTCTTCTCAGTATCCGTTGCTTTCACTGAAGATTTGCTGCTTTTCAGCACTTTGATTTCTTAATTCTCAAGCAAATCCACATTAATCTGCTGTCTTTTGGTGGAGCAGCAAACTGAGGAATCAAGTGTAGAAATAGAAAAATACACTGAAAAGAGCTGTCAACTTCAAAATAGTAAAAGCAAACAGGAACCTAGAAATAGTGATAAAACTGTGCACAAAATATGATTTTGAATGCAAATACTAGTAATGGTGATTTCTGGTCTCCTCTTTTCTGCATTTTATCCCTTTTCATACCTTATTATAACAGTCATGCCCTGTGGAAAAACGTGTTCATGGAGAGCATTCTTTTATTCAAACAGCATTTGCAGAAATTTTTTCATGGATCATAATGTGTACAATGAGCTTTTATAAAAATTCTATATTGTATTAGATATGTTTTCTTATTTTACTATTTTTAAAACTAATGCATACATTTTTCAACTTGTTTCATGTATTTTCTCACATGTGTTTATCTAGCAGGTTATATTGTACCAAGAATATTGAAAATACGGAAACTGCAAATATCAAAATAAATTTCAAGTCTTGATATATCATGAAAGAACAATTTTCATATCTATATTATTTATCTCAAGTATTAAAGACCTAAATAATATACAAAATTGATAATGTATTTCAGAGTTAAATTTGTCTCAAGAAATGCAACATCAGGCAACAAAACTATGTTGGTGCACTAGGTAATACCCAGTCAAATATTTCTAATATCTATTCTATTTTTCTTGAGTTTGCTTTATTTTTATAATAATGTGTAAGTTAATAAGAATAAATTAGGTCATTATTAGTGCATGTCCTTAAAAACAGTCTCTTCACTACTCCAGGAATAACAATAATAATTTTAAAATAAGATAACTTTTCTTTGTACTTATTAGTATAATAATTTTAAATTTTTATAGCTAAATTATATTTAAAGCTTAATGTGAGCCATAGGAAACATTTTTATATTATCACATTGAGCATTTAAAATAGTTCTATGATATTTACAGTACTTTATTTTCTCAGGAAAAAAAACTCATAAAATGTGGACTCACTAACTTCCCCAGGTGGCTGAGGCCTGATTTTCTACCCATGTGATTAGCTTTTATTCTAATCTGAAATGCACAATTCATACACATATATACAGTCACATACACTCCACACCCACACAAGTTGGATCTTTGTAACATACATGTGTATTCACTCAAATAGCAGATCTCCATAGACCACAATTTTCTGTTCTTTCTGTTAAATATAAATTTAAATAGTGTTAAGCCACTTAACTCAAGTGAAATTTGATTACTAAGATTTTTCTGGGGCCAACAAGATGACTCAGTAGGTAAAGAAGCTTGCAGGCAAACTGACAACTTCAGTTTGATCCCTACAGCCCAAGTGATGGGAGGGAAAAAAAACAACAACACTGGAACTTGTCCCCTGACCTCTGCAGGTATCAGAATACCCACCCCTGTATACACACATAATATATCAATGTAAAGTAAGGTATTTTTAAATAGTGTTAATGGATCCCGACTTAAATATTGAACTAGAAGTGCAAACTTGGCAGATATAGAAACATTTTTATTAACAGCTACTCTTAAATCATATCATTTCAAGAAAATCAAGAAAATATTTATACAAGGATTAACGATCCTGTATCTGAAACAAAAACTAGACAAATCTTGCCCTTTCCTCAAAGAATTCTACTCTAGAAGTTTATGCAATGCAGCATTTAAACTCATCATCGCTCTAATTCTCTAAGTAAACACACCTCAAAAATAATCAGAGTGCAGTCTCTCATGCATATGATTCTGTAGACTCCATAATCCTTCAAGATTTGCTTTACAAGGCACTATTGCACATAAAATTTAGCCCCAGGAAAATATCGTGTACAATTTCTTCCATATAAAATTTGAAATTTTCTTCTCTGTGCAGCTTTGTTACCACAAATCCTTCTACACAATAAAAGCAAAACAAAATGCAGTGTTATTCTTTGGGCAAAATCTACAGCTCTTCAATTATCGCTGATCTTAATTCATCCATGGATTCATTAGAGCAGGGCAGAATTCATTTTAATGTGGGTCTGGTTTCTGTTAGCCTATAGAACATCAGGGTATTTGAATGGCTTTACTATTTTTATGATAGTAACTTCTGCATTACATTTTGATCACACTTTTACAACAGTTTAGATTTCTGTATTTAAAACATAGTCTATGCATTTCCGATAGTTTAGTCCCTTACTTAACTCAGTACAAACCTAGAAAAAAATCATGGATAAATCTCACATATATTTTGAAAGCAGTATAAAATAAATACATGAAAAAATGACAATCTAATCTAATGATTGTGTCCTCTGGAATTGATTTTATTTTTTCATAGTTGAACAAATAGCAGCATAATTAAATCTATTAATTCATGTACTATAAAGCAAATGCAATTTGAAAATGCAATCCCAGAAACATAATAAATAGAAATAAAAATTTTAAATGTGTTTTGTTATCATATGATTAAAATTTAGAATTATTTTTTATCTACTTTAGACTATTTTTTTTTCATCAGTTTTATACTGGTCACCGACTATTTCATTTGCTTACTGAATGAGGTATTCCACCATAGGCTCAAGTATTTGATCACTTGGTAAGTTGGTGCTGCTGTTTTGGGAAGGTCGTGGAATCCATAAGAGATGCAGGGTTGCTGGAGAAAGCATGTTATTGGAGGTGGACTTTGAGAGTTCGTGAGGAGCGCCAGATGCTGAACATGGAGATTTGGGCATTGCTTTGATCTTTCCTTGCAATGTTCAGAATCCTCCCTTTTGGAACAGCAGTGATTATTCCATACATTGCATATTGGGATTATGAAGATTTATTTTGTTTTCAATGACACACATAGTTAAGAGATTTCCTCAAGTCTCAGAAGAGACTTGGACTTTGGGTATTTAAACAATATAGGAATTGTTAAAAGCAATAGACTTTTGAAGTTGGATTGAGTGAATTTTACATTATGAGATGACTATGAAACCTATGGGGACAAAGGATTGAAGCTTTCAGTTTAAAAGTGATATATTTACATGTCAAGTTGACAAATATTGGCTTATGATGGCTAACATTGATTGTAAACGTGACAGGGTCTAGAAAACCTAAGAAACTAACCTCTCAGTATGTCTGTAAGGGAATTTGTACATTGGGTTAACTGAGGTAGAAAAACCCATTCAAAATGTGAGCATGCCCTTTCCATTGCTAGGGTCCAAGACTGAATAAAAAGAGAAATAAAATTGAGGACGACAATGCATTTCTCTGTTTTGCCATTGCACACCTTTCCTTCCTTCGTGATATAGTTCTGAAGTTTCAAACACAGTTTAAAGGCATCTCCTAGAAGACCTCCAAGGCCCCAATATAAAGGAGGTCTTCTGCCATTATGACATCATTCTATTAAATATATATATTTATATATACACATAAACATATATGTATATATGTGATTTTTAAAAATAATTCATCGAGTTTTTTGTTTGTTTCTTTGTTCTTCTGGAAGGTAGGCTCGAGGACTGAAGGAGCTCTGTTTTTCTTATTTTGTCTTAGCTATGACTATATCCTGCCTGGTAAATTGAAAGTATATACTAAAAGGAACCTGAAAATGGTCATCTTGGGCTGTCTGTGAGAATGAATGATGGTGTGTTGGCTATTCCTTCTTTGTACCAACCTCGATCAGGGTGAATGTTACTTAGAATACAATTTTATTACTTCTTTTATCGGTTTTCTTGGAAATACAAATTCTAGTGGTTAAATAATCTTCAGTTGTCACAAATCACTGCTGATAGGCTGCTATTAAGCTCTTATATTTACTGAAAAAGGGCTTTTTACCAGGAAAGAGACATACCTCTAGCCAGTCAGTCCAATTACTTAGAAACTTTTCATGTGTTTCTCTTGTTTCCAATGGCTTAATGTACTTTTAAGTACATCCCAGTCATTTTATGGGTAATATTTAGGAGACAAAGTATTTAGAGTACTCTAATGTAAGTTGGAAAATATTTAAAAGCTGGATTGCTTAAAAATTAGAAGTATTTGAATATTAAAGAGAAATAATAACCATCAAATATAAGCCATAGTTATAGTTTTTATTTCTGGAAGTTTGTTTTCCACTAACAATACTTTAAAGATTTTATGTTGATTGACTCCTCTTAGTATCAATAACTAATTATGAAATCAGTGTCACCTCTGCTTTAGAGATAAAGAACCTAAAGCACAGAAAAACACTAAAATTTCTACAGTGTTGCACATTAATGACTGTCTCAGAGTATCTCACAGGCTCTGTGGTCCCAAACTCTCCATAAACCTATTTTATACCAGTGTCATGTGTCCTGCCTATGATAGCCAATACTGCTATTCATTTGACCTAAATGTTTAATTTTTAGCCTTTAATTTTTTATTGATGCATGTGTGGTGTTGTTTGTATATGTACACATAAGCATGCATGTGCACATGCACCTGGGTATATGTGGAGATAAGTTTTGCTTGTCCACTTGATACAACGTACAATCACCTGGGAAAGGAAGAAAAGGAAGTAACTAGGTGAGGTTGGCTTATGGGCATGCCTTGTGGGATTTTCTTAATTGGGTTAATTGAGGTGGGAAGGACCATCTTGAATAGGGAATTCACCATTTTATGGGATAAGCTCTGGACTGAATGAAAAGGAGAAACTGACCTGAACACTGTCTTGCATGCATTAATTCATGGCTCTCTGCTCTTGACTGTGTATATGATATGTCCAGTTGCTTCAAGTTCCTGCTGCCTGGACTTCCCCATAATGATGGACTGTAACCTGGAATTGTGAGTCTAATAACCACTTTCTTCTTAAGTTGCTTTTGTCAGGATAATTTCTCAAAGTAACAGGAAAGGAAACCAAGATAGGCATGTGGAGTCTAGAGGTTGACATCAAATGTGTTTCCTTAGTCACTCTCTATCTTTATATTTTTGAAATAGGTTTTGTTAGTGCACAAGAAGTTCATTGATTCAGCTAAGCCTGATGCCCAATGAGCTTCAGAGATATGCTTATCTCCACCCCAGCCCTCAGTGCTGTAATTCCAGTATCATGCTGCCACACCCTGTATTTCACATGGGTCCTGGGATATGAGCCCACCCAAGTGTTCCCATTTGCCGGGTAGACAAATGGGAACTGACTGAGCCATCTCCATAACTCTGGCCTAATATTTTACTGTCCTTGTTCAGATTTTTTAAAAAAATAGAGGTATTATGGTTTTAAACATATTTTTAAGATCCATTAATTGAAGAAAAATGAAAATCAGTGCTAAATTAAGGCAATAGCCATAGTTCATAAAAGGATAGGAAGACTGAAGCTTTAAGTAGAAAAATATTGAATAAAATAATAAAAATATCAAGTTCATTGAGATGTTGTGTAATATTAGCACCACATTTTTGCTAGTTCAGGTGGAAGATTAAAATGAATACAGGGTAAAAAATAAATTTTAATAAAGAATTATCCATATAGGCCAATGTGGCTATAAAGAGCTGGTATCCACATCTTTCATTGCAAGTTTGAACATATTTGGAAATGATCTAGGCAATGCAATTAAAATAAAAATGATGACACATCCAGGTTTATCTGAAAAACATATGAATAAATGATATGTATAATTATTTGTATATATATGCATATGCATTCATTCTTTTAAAAATTATTTGATATATTTCTTTTTATTTTATGTGTATGAGTGTATAAGTGTACCCATGTCATGCAATACCCACAGAAGTCAGAAGAGGGTGTTGGACCCCTGGAACTGGAGTTACAGATGGTTGTTAGTTGCCATGTGTGTGCTGGGATATGAACCTGGGTCCTCTACAAGAACAGCCAGTGCTTTTAACCACTGAGCCATCTCTTCAGCCCCTCATTCTTACATATATATATATATATAACTCTCAAGTCCAGCCTTGGAAGACAAAAGAAAAATGAGGAAGAACCCAATAGAGGGATGCTTTGGAAGCCCTTGTCAAGAAACTCTAATGGATTCTCATTTGGACATTTGAAAATTTCCCTGTTCTTTTTTCTTAGTTCCCTGTCTAGAACTTGTAATGCTAATTACTTTTGCCTTTTTTTCTCCACATCTCCTATTCACCAATCAAGAACTTTCTTTTCCTCTTGGGTATAAGAGTTATGCAATTTGGGAGTCTTTTAGATAGACCCACTGAAGGGGTACTCCAATTGCCTCATCCTGAGTCCCTGTTCATCATGAAGAAGCCAGAATGGTCTGCGTCCCAATTTCCTATTGGCAATTTGGGTAACCCCTTCAGAGGATGGTGTGATAAGAATAGGAGGTAGGAATTGGCTAGACAGTTAAGCTAAAAAGACCCCCAAGAAAAGTAGCCAGTTTCTTGGCTAAAAGTCAAACTGTTCTTGGCCCTCTTAGCAACATAGTCTGTTCCAAAGGCCAAAAATGCCGCAAGTATTTGGGAGCTGGTATCTAATCCTTAAAAGATTTTAAGGTTACCTCTTCAGATAGGGGAATGTTAGAGTAGCCAAAAGCCCCATATAAATAAATCAATCAATAAAAGAAGAAGAAAGAGTACATGAAGTTATCAGAAAAAAGCGATGGGGCAGTATGGGAGGAGTTGGAGGGGAGGGAGTGGGCATGGATTTGATCGAAACACCTCGTATGCATGTATGAAGTTTTTAATAAATTATTTGTTTTTTTAAAAAAGAAGTATATACAAATTATTTAGTATTTTAATAATATAAGCAGTGAAAAATAAGAAAAACACTGTTGTATTTAATTCAAAATAACATCAAATCCTTGGCTTTTTAACATTAGGTTATGTTGAATATATGGACATTTATCCTGTCACTACTAATACATCATTAAGGTTATTTTTTAAAGGAAGAGGTATAAAATCACAAAATCAAGAAAAGAAAATCTACCATTGAGAGATATTTTAACACATTTTTAAAGCAAATAAAATGTTTTTGGAACAATATTATTGATTTAAATTATTGGGTGAATTGGCAATTCAACTTTTTATCAAGGAGTCTGATGACAGAAAAGAACACATTACATTCAAGAAAGATGGCACTAAGTTCTGTGAATTATGACATAGAATGGGAAATAGTAAGATGTGCAGAACATCTATGCAAAGAAGAGACAACCCTTCTTCCCATGGCCAAGATATCAGCATTTAACTATGTACTTTTACAGTAAATTTTACTGAATATTTTCATATTCCAGGTGCCATATAAATGAACTTGCTTAATTCTCAAGAAAAAAATGAATTAAGTATTCCATTTCTCTGAAAATACAGAAGCACTGGAAGTGCACAGAGCTTGTTGGAGCCCAAGTTCAAAACAGATTTGAGCCTTTAGAGCCCAAGTTCAAAACAGATTTGTGCCTGTGCTCTCACATGGATGGTCCATTCTATAAGGCAGTGGGCTAGATTTGCTGCCTCTCTTTCTTAGACAACAGAAAATCAGATATCAAAGTTTGGGAGAAATTAAAAACATTCGCTCCAAGCCACAATGGAAGGCCAAAGGGTGCAAGCGACTGAAAAACCAATACTCTAAGTAGATGGGGAAAACTGGACAAGGGAGAAGAAGAAATTAAAATAGGTGAGCCATTTAAAAATATTAGGAAGGTAGACTCCATGGGATGAGCGATGGACTGGATATATGGAGAAAGTACTGAAAATGAGGTTAATTTCTGGATATTAAAAAAATGGGGCAGCGACAACGTTTACAGGAGGGGCAGAGGGAACTGAGCACTCAGGGGATGCACCTGCTGGAAGCCAGATCCCTAGGCAGGCAGAATGGATCATCACCAGCTGGAGACGGGCAGAGAGCAGGTGCTCCACGATGAAGATGATAGTTTAGCGTTGTCTGCTGTAGAGCATCCATGCGCTTCAAACTCAGCAACACCCACTGTTCAAGCTGCTTCTTCAGCACCAGCACTGGAAACATTCTTCTCCACCTTATAGTAGCATCACTGTGAAGTACCACCACTTCAGAAACTGAAGTTACAGTGAGTTTTATCGTGCGTCTCCTCCCCATTGCCTTGCTACCTCTCTTCCTACATACAATGAAGTTGAGAAGGCTGAAGCTTCTGCCATAGCAGATGCAGCAGCAGAAACATCTCAAAGAACCAGGTAGGAAGCGTGTCCTTGAAGAGGCGACTTCAGCAACGCAGACCAACTTGGCGTGGTCAAAGACAGCATTTTCACGCTGGCGAATATCATGGCATTTATTTTCAACTGGCTTGGATTTTGCTTATCTTTCTGCATCACCAACAGTAGCTGGAAGGATTGGTACTGTCTGTGGATTTGGCCTGTCACCGATCAGATACATCCATCTTTACTGACAGGCGTTCTGATTATTTTACTGGATATTTCCATGGACAATATTGGCTTTGGTGGATACTCCTTATACTTGGCCTGCTCCTTTTTCAGAGGACTTGTTAATTACCTAAATAATCAGAGAAACCTCTAAAAGGACAGAAGCTGCTTGTGTAATAAGATACTTCTTATTATGGAGACACATCAACACAACATTCATTTCTGATACCAATATGTAATTTTCACATCATCTGTAACCCTACAACTTATATAGGAAAGAATAATGCTAATAGAAGAAGAAAAATTAGTAAAAAGCGGAGCTTCAGAATTACAGAGAAGGTTGGTTTATTCTTTTAAAAGCCATTTCTGCTCATTCCTTCATTATTTGTATTTCGTTTTCTTTTTACATTTACATATGTACCTACTTAAAAATTTGCCTATACTTGAAACTACAAAGGTGTAGCTGTAAAGTTCAGTCAGATTTGATTAATAAGTATTTGATATTATTGAAAGAGTAAATGATAAACAGTTTTCCAGCATATAAAAGCTGATTTGATCATTGGTATAATAAAAATCCTGTTATTGATCTTGTCAAATGCTTTACTTTATAGCTTATATTCATCTAGTAATTATATACATGAAATACTATTTGTTATATATGAAGCTTATTAATATCTTCAGTGTGATTATTTGAAAGGATTTGTCAGATTTTTGAATATGATATTATTCAGAAAAAGTTTTTTTTTTTTTCAAAATTTTATGTGTGAGTGTTATGCCTGCAGTCCTGGAAAAGTTCTTTAAAAAAACCATACATAAATTACTTTTACATTACTTTCTTAGAAATTGTGTTCATTAATTTTTAAATTTAGTGAACTAAATATATATATAAAT
>NW_008355454.1:261956-264779 GCF_000622305.1 Nannospalax galili
AAACTTTGTTAAAGATAGAGTGGTTTAGGAAAATCTTTAAGAAAATGTGAACATACCAGATGTCCTTTATAAGAAAAAAGATTTAAGGGACAATACTAGTTTTAGGGATTTTCAAATGAGAAACTTGGATTGTAGGATTGTCTACTCTAGAGATTCTTACAAGAAGGTATTGTATTAGATATTATTTCATTTAAGACAACTTAAAAATTAATTTATAAGATAAGATATCCTCATTACCCATGTTCTTTGAAAAGTCCATAAAATTTCAATATCACTGTGATAATTTTTTCTTTAAATGTTTAATTTGTTAAGCTTAGCAAGTAAAATCTTGTTCTGTTACTAGCACCTTGCTTTATGACTGTAAGATTAAATTGTATATATATCCTGAATTAAGATTCCCTAAGTACCTGTTTTCATGTTATGAGAATGTATTTGTGGAATATCAGAGTATGGGATATATATGTGGTGAGAGTGTGCAACCATTACTCAGCTGGAATCTGCTTTTACATTATAAGCTACTATACTTTTTTTCATCTTTGCTTTTGAATACCAATGCCAACATTAAAGATGACGGAAATTACATTACAGTTTAAACGTAAAAAATCATTTAATATAGTTATAAGGAACATATAAAATTGGTTGTTAGATACAGACTACAACTAAAAGGTACACTAACCAGGGCCATTTTTCAATTTTTGAGAACAATAAAATTTATTGTTTTATTGTAGAACACCAAAATGGGTAGAAGTGTATATTACTTATCAAATGGAAAATATTTGAGTGAAAGCATGCCTGCTAGGGAATTTTTTATGTATATGAGTACATGTACATAAATGCACCCATGTCAGGCAGTGCCCTCAGAGGCTGGAAGAGGGTGTTTGATCCCCTAGAACTGGAGTTATAAATGGTTATTAGCTACCATGTGGGTACTGTGAACCAAGCCCAAGTCCTCTGCAAAAACAGTCAGTACTTCTAACTTCTGAGCCATCTCTTCAGCCCCAAAGCCTAGGATTTTGTTTGGCTTGAATAAGATTTGGAACTAGACATTCGAATGGCAGGATAGTCTGTTATAGATCATAGAAAAGGAGGTGATTTGAAGAGAGAAGTTTAAAATAAAATTAATTAGAAGTCACAATTTAGTTTTGCAAACAGTTAAGTAATGGTGCAGTTGTAGAGTAATATAATGTCTTTTAAATGGTCCCTAAAAGGGAATTTAAAAGTGAGAATGAGCCAGGCATGGTGGCACATGCCCTTAATCCTAGCACTCGGGAGGCAGAGGCAGGCAGATCTCTATGAGTTCAAGGGCAGCCTGGTTTACATAGCAAGTTTCAGGTCAGCTGGGACTACAGGGAGACCCTTTCTTAAAAAGACCCCCCCAAAAAAGTGAGAATGAATTTTTGATGATTGAAACTATCAAATTGCCCCCAAAGTAAGTTCAAAATATTTTCTTTAGTACTTCTTGCAAGCAGTTTCTTAAAGCACCCTCCCATTTCTTTTGATTGTATATCCCATAGTAATATATTTATTTTCAAGCTCTTTTTGCATTAAAATTGATTATTTTGTATAAGCTTGAAGAATTTTACACCTGAAAAACTATAACAAAACGTATGCAATAGAGGAAGGGTCTCTTCACACTGGATGGACTTACAGAATGTTAAACAGCATAAGTAAAATAATCTATAAACAATCTCACTTTTCAAAAAGTAACAATAAAAAGGTATTATATATATTATGAAAAGAAATCAAAACAAGGAATATTTTTATTAAAATATTTTAATTCTCAATATAAAATTGAAATTTTTTTTTACTCCAGAGTTTTTTGAAGTAAACAAATGACCAATCCTTGGGTTGGGAGATGAGTGGGCAGTGTAGAGGAGGGACTATGGGCAGGGATAACTAGGGCTAAAAGCATTTTGAAAAGCCATGTGTAAATCTACTACTGTAGAAGCTCTCCAAAATATATACATACATAAAACGACTTTAAATGGAGTTACTTTAGGAAGATACCCCAACTAGATACCTCATCTTAGCAAATAGAAGAATGGGCTATCTCTCTTCAAGTTGTTGGCCAATGGGATTCCACAGACTCCCCAAATCTTACCTTCCAGAACTTGACAGTGAAACCTTATTGCTGAAGACAACATATACTTGAGTCATAGAATATGAAAAAATCAACAGAAACTGACCTGGAAGCCTCATCCCTATTGGCTGGTTTTCATATTGCTGGATGGTGCTATGCATGCTACCAGAGGGGAAAGGAAATGATCAGTCTCACTCAGCTGTGACCGCTGTGAGTTATAATAATGATCGGCTTGGGAAGATATGCTCAGTAGTATAATAGAAGCATTTTGGTTTTAAAGTACCAGCACCCACATGGCAGCTATGAATCATTCCTAACTCCATTTCCAGGGGAATCAGAAGCCCTCTTCTGACCTCTACGGCATTGCACGACACGGGTGCTCTCACATATATGCAGACAATACACTCATACACATAAAATTAAAAAATAAAATTTAAGAAAAGATTTAAGTACTTGATTTTAAAACTGCCTATACATATAATTTTTAAATGAAGATAAATTAAAAGCTGAAATGCTAGTCAGATCATTGTGATGTTAGTAAAAATACACATATGGCAAAATATAGCATCACTGTAAATAAGACCATAAATATTCAGAGACTTTTAGAAAGCTGTATCATCCTATCTTGATAGAATGACAAAGAATATTCCTGAACTAATTCAGTGAGGACACTTCAGAGATTAGTCTTGGTACATAATCCTGACTATGGAATTCATCAATATTAAGAAATTTATCTTCATTTA
>NW_008355454.1:264818-271598 GCF_000622305.1 Nannospalax galili
TTAAATGCACCCTTCTCTCTGAACACTTTTTAAAGATGTGTTTAAGATTCCAAAATGTTTATTTAAACTAAAAGAATTTAATAACAGAATGTCGGCATTTTTTAAGAAGAATTATTTTTCAGTGTCTTTTCATATGAGGATTAAAATGGTTCACTGATTCAGCTTTATTTGGTATGCTTTCATTACAGAAAAATACTTGGTAAGATTCCCTTCTTAGGATTTTGCTAGAATGAGATTTATAGCCTTTACCATGCTTGAAACCCAAAGCTCAAGATTTTTGCTTTATTAAACAGAACTTTCCAAGCTTCTGTGTGTGACAGGCTAAAAGTCTGTCTTTAACCCTGTTGCATGTGATTATGACTTAAGGTTATTCCAGACACAAGCCTCCTACTCTACCACCAAGCTTTGAGAAGTACACAACTGCTATGAACTGTGAGTTGAAAAAACAGCAATTTCTCTAAAAGATATCTGGTTTCCAGGTTTAAGTGACTTGAGACCTCTATAATTTTAGAGCAACAATAAAAGTCCTTATGTACATTAAGCTTTTTCCTTAGTGGAACATGTTGGCACCTACATCACCCCCCAAAATATACTGCTGGATTGCAACTAGATAGATTCAGAGGCGCTGTGCAGTTAAGAATGTTACGATGATAAATTTCAATCACATCCTCTAAGCTTATGGGTACCACAGAGTAGTCATAAAACTAAACAATATGAAATTCTACAAGAAAAATATATTTAAGTTTGGACAGATTCAGACATTTTGGTGATAGCATTTTCCCACAAATCTGAGGACCAAGTTCAAAAGATACTTATGACAAACAATCAAAAAAGCACCAAGAAAACTAAAACTTGATTTTGATTTGACATCCCAAGAAAAGTTTTGAGAAATCTCAAGTGATTTTCTGGTTTGCTCCTGTAGAAGACAGCTTCTTAAACTGTGCTCTTTAATCCCATAGGGGATCCTGTAACTAAATCTGAGAATGGCAATTTGGCAACAGTACCTGGTTTCTGAATGCTCGGTTATCAAGTATTAATTCAAAATCAGGCATTCATAAAACCTGAGGTGTTTCTGGCCCCACTGCTACACTTCTATAGCAGAAAACTGCAGGCTTGGTTCTGAACCTAGATCACACATGGCACATGCCAAGGAACTGTGCAATGTCAAGCAAAGAACACTGCCCCAAGCAGATTCAAACTACTTTATGCAATGAATTTAGTGTTTTTACTGTACATAGAAAATTTTCTGCTCTTACAGAAACACTGTGGCTTAATTATGGCACACTAGTTCTTCTAACATCTTCCTACTATCATTCTTCAGTATTTATCAAATTGACACATCTTTGAATTGTATTCTGCTAGATGCTTGAATTTTAAAATTGCTCTTTCCGGGCTGGAGAGATGGCCCAGTGATTAAGAGCACTGGCTATTCTTGCAGAGGACCCAGGCTCAGTTCCCAATACCCACATGGCATCTAAAAACTGTAACTCCAGGTCCAGGAGATCTGATGCTCTCTTCTGATTTCTGTGGGCAATCCATTCTTGGGTGCACTTACAAACATGCAAGCAAAACACTCATACACATAAAAAATAAGTAAATAAATTTTAGTTGCTGTTTGAGTTTCTAACTTTAGTGCCCTTAAACAAATCTTTAAATTAATTTTGACTTGAGGTTAGTACAGAATTTCTATGTATTTCTAAAATGGCTCTAAAAATATTTCTTCCATTTTGAACTATGTATTTAGGCAAAAGAGGCACCCTCCGTATTGATGAATCGAACATGGAAATGTTAATCATCTCTGAAAAACGGTGAAGCTGCTCTGGGTCCTGTAGTAACAAATATTCAACTAAGTTTTAATTCTTTATCTAAAAGTAGGTAAGCACATTTATCTCATTATTATGCAAATTTGATTTCCTCTTTAGCAAACGGTATGATAATATTGTCAACAAAGAATCGACGGGGTGCATCTTTAATCCCAGCACTTGGGAAGGAGATGCATGCAGATCTCTGTCATCTGGTCAGCTCGGTCTACAACAGTGAGTTCCAGGCCAGCCGGTACAGGGGAGACCCTGTCTCATAAAGAACAAAAAGAATGTTTTAAAATAAGTTTATGATTTATTATTAGTAAGTTATTTATATACCCCTTTTATATACTTATACACCTGGGGTCATGTAAAAACATCTTTGAAAAACGGGGATCATAAGCAGAAAAAAAATCAAGAAACCCTGTCAAAGAACATTGTCTCCTTAGAAAAAAAACTTCAGTCATCATCTCATTACATTTGTTTTCTGATATTTTTATTGTTTTTTGAGAATTTCATATGCTGTATTTTAACCATATTCAAATATCTCTCCATCTCCTCTCAAATCCATCTCCCCTTACTACCTGTCCTCCAACTTAATGACCACAATTATTTTATTTAAGCTATGGAGTCTAATGTGCGCTTCCCAAATGCTGCTGGGTGTAGGTCCAGCTCTTGGAGTCTGGTCAACCTAAGAGATGTCACAGTCCTGAAAGAAACTGGTGCTCCCTCTCCCAGCAGCTACCAATTGCCAACAAATTCCAAACTAGGTCTGGGACCTCGTGCACATCTCCCCCATCTATGCTGTGTTATTTTTTTTTTTCTGGCTTGGACACAGGTCTTGTGCATCCTATCACAAGCACTGTGTTCTATTTAAAATGACCCTGTAATGTCCAGACAATACGGTTTTCTTGTACTCTTAAAAATCTTCCTACCCTATCTTTCAAAATGATCCCTAAGACTTAGAAAGAGATGTGATTTAAAGTTTCCAATTTTGGGCTGAGTACTCCGTAGTCTTTATTACCTGCATATTGACCAGTTGTCTCTGTGTTAATCATCATCTACTGCAAGAAAAAGCTTCTCTTGTGATAGTTGAGAAATGTACTAATCTGTGTGTATAATAATAAGTCATTAAGAGTCAGTTTAATGCTATATCATTTCAGCATATTAATAGCAATAAGCTGTCTCTTGTGGCCTATCTAGCCACAGTTTCTTGGCCCTGATAACAATGCTGTGTGGGGGTTACATCTTCTAAAGTGGGCCTTAAATCCAATCAGAAGGTGGTTGGTTACTCCCACAAAATTCATGCCACTGTAGCACCAGTGGGCCTATTTTGCCAGGGCAGTCATTGTTGTAGCTTGGAGCGTTCACAGCTGGATAAGACTAATGATTACTTTTCTTTACCAGCAGCATGCATAGACTCTCTATAACTATTAAAGTTAGCTAATAGAGATGAAGCTTTGAATATACCTTCCAATTTTTTATAACAAAAAATATTTAACCTATCTAAGGGTAATATAAAATGAGAATAACATCACTCAATATATTTTTCTAATAAGACTTTATGAAATCAATACTCGGTCATACTCTCTGCAGTTCTGTTACTAATTCTTTTAATTCCCAGATACAATTGCTTGAATATTGTTTTTTCTTCATAATTACTCAGAAAGCCAAATCTTTTTTTATTCAAATAAAACCAGAGTTGGCTAATTGGTCACAACTGAATTTAAAATATATTTCTATACAGAGTTCAATCTAATTGAAATTCATATTTAAAATGTTCTAAGTATCTTAAAAACTCCATAACACCAAACAATACACTTGCACACACAGGCACACACACAAATACATACAGCACACATAAAAGAGGAATATAAAAATACCTTTTAAAAGCTTATATTCTGCTATAGGAAAGATAGTGTTGGAATGCAGACAATGTTTTATTATTCTTGAATCCTCTCAAGTATTAGTCCAAATATTAGGAAAGTAATTATCAACATAATTCTCAGATTCAGGAACTCATAATTCAAAATATTAATAACAAGCATCCTCTGTTAGTCAAATTAACCACTCCATTGTTTGGTTTGGATTTTTACAATGCTTCTGGTCCAACTTAAGCTAATAATGTTGGTTTTATGGCTTACTTTAAGCATTATGAAATTTCAGTTCTCAATATTGTTCCAAGCACACACTATCTAGTTTCTTATACACATTCCATGAATTCCAGTATATTAAATAAATCTCCCTACATACATGGTCTTTAGAAAAACAGCAACTTCTTCAAAAATCAAGTTACACATCCAGTAATTCTTGGTTTGACTTCTGCTCTTCAAGAAATTCTAACCTGTTAAGAAGGACATGACTTCAATGAAAGGTCATTAGACAGAAAATGAGAACACCAAGCTTCAACTTCCCTGTGGGAAGCTGTCTGACCTCAGAAAAGCCTGAATTGTCTCTGAGTCAAATTTCATGATTTGTAAACTAAAATGGTCTATTAAGTAAACTTCCAGTTCCAAAACTAAATTTTTAGGCAACAAATTATTATCTGACTATATGCTGTGACAGATGTTCTTACACTTTACTCGTGTGAATACAAATTGCTAACACTAACATGAAAATCAGTTTAGCATTACCTCATAAAGCTGAAGAAGCAGAGGCACTCAGCATACATTGCCTAGGGAAAGCCTTCTAAATATGAATCAGGAGATTTGTACAATAATGCTCATAACCATAGCATGCTGTATCCCTAAGCTAGAATTAACCCAGTTTTCCATAAAAAGAGTAAACAATTAGTATCGAGGACTGAACACATTACATAATAAACACACTACCTAAAATCATACTACTGAAAGATCACCTGTAATATTAGTGTGTATCTCAAAGATAAAAACATGAATAATTTAGGGCACACATATTTGTGATAACCTATAGTTACTGCCAAAAAATAAATAGCAAAATTTCCAAAAAAAAAATTTAACTTGGGGACCCATCAATGTTATTGTTAATCTTTGGGGGGTTCAAACTTTCTTAAGCTGGAGATCAGGCTCAGGAACAAGAATTCTATCATCTTTCAAATTATAACTTAATGTTACATACATATTTTTACACATAATCACATGGGAATAATTTTAAAAGATTAAAAAATACTTCTAATACGGCCACACATAGTAGTTATTTCTGTTGAGCAAATATGTTTCTTTTTTCTTCAATCATTTTTTAAGTTTTAATAGCTACATGATTAAAAGAAGCATTTCACTACAGCTTTAACATATTCAGTAACACACTCCAGAGCAAGAGTACATCTCTTTCACAAGTGGGTGTAAGTTTCTAGGCTCACAGTTGAATTAATACAGTTATACAATATTGAACTCAGTATAAGCCCTGTCAGATATAAAATTGAATGAGATTTTAGCCTTTAAAAAAGATCTCCATTTAATTTTAGAATATATTGTTCCTTGCAGAAAGGCTCATTGTTTTTGCTACTAACACTGAGATGGTGGCACATGCATCTCTAATCTGTATGTATCTCATTATTACTAGTCATAATCAGTTGCACTTGGATCCTTGGTGCCTGTGTATGTCTATAAAGTCATCAGGTAGATTTCAATGGTATTGTTTGTCACCTCTACTAATTAACATAACGTAAATTTCCAGGCTTCCTCCTCAAATATAATACATTTTTTAAAAATTTGTTCATTTTGTGTGTGTGTGTGTGTGTGTGTGTGTGTGTGTGCATATCACACAGAACAACTCAAACCATCTTATTCAAATATACACCTACTTCCAAGATGGCACCCTCCCATAGTCTCCATCCCCCTACTAGAGCCCTTATACTCTGATATCCCTGCTACTGTCTGCTGTGCTGTTGGCACCCCCATCATTCCCGATTACTTGCCCTTCTGGTGAATCTAGTCAGCCTATCTAGAAGTCTTTATTTTAGGAAGGTCAGATGTTCCTCATCTAGCAGCAATCAGTTGTCAATATTCCTTTAGATAAGATTGAGGTCTGCTGTTCTTTTTCCCAGTTCTATGCTGAGTTACTATCTGGGAGTCCCTTTGGCCACCCTAGCCAAAAACTCAAAAGAAGGTATCTCCTATCTGGCATTGTTGATTGTTATGTAGACTTTATGGATATGGACTCTTAAAAAAATTATATTGGCCCTTTTAATCTTTGGTTATACTTTCCTTTTGGGTGTTTAAGGCCATACAGTTGGCCCACATAAACCAATTTATTTTTACTCTTAAGGTCGTTTGAGGATCTGTTCCTCAGGGGTCACATGGGCTTGGGAGGAGCCCCTGGCTCCTTTCTTTTACCAGTTCTGCCTATGCAAAGATAAGTCAAAGGTCCTACTCGACCATGGTTGTCATTGCTTGGTAGCATGGAGGAAACGATTCATCTCTGTTGACCCTCCCCTTTGTAGACTGGACACTGGTTCAAGTCCATCTGGTGGGGTATCCTTGGCCTCCTTGATCAAGAGGACAGGTGACCCACCACAATTACAGGACATTTTGAGAGATGCTCATGGTTCCCTGGAACTAGTCAACCTAGGGGGGCAAGGAGTAAAAACTGTCCTTTATGTCCCTCTGACCAAATTGTTATAGGTCTCAAAGTATGTTTGTTCAACATCCAAGGAGGTTAGCGCCACCAGGCTAGTACTTTTAATTCCTGTGTGTCATGTAGCTAAATCTTGGGCAAAGACCAATTTTTCTCAGATAAATCTTACCTAGACATATATTTCTTGATCTGCTATGTATAATTTGTTAGTAGATTGTAAGAGTAATATGGTTCCCTCTGGTTTTTAAAACTAGCTAGGCATTATTTATCTTTCGCATTGTCTCACCCCTCCATCACGGTTTTCCACTTAAGGTGCCTACATTTCCCCCCTTTCTCCCTTAACAATAATCCTTCTCAACCAGTCCTACCTCTCTTGAGCTGCTTCTTTCTCTTTATCCCCTAGGTTCCTTGTATACCCTTCCCT
>NW_008355454.1:271873-287459 GCF_000622305.1 Nannospalax galili
TGTGAAAAGAGCAGCAACAAACATGGATGTACAAGTGTCTCTGCAATAGGACGAGTTCTTTGGGTATATGCCAAGAAGTGGTATAACTGGGTCAAATGGTAGGTTCATTTATAGTTTTTTAAGAGTTCCCCACACTGCTTTCCATAGGTGTTGAACAAGTTTGCAGCCCCACCAGCAGTGGATGAGTGTTCCCCTTTCCCCACATCCCCTCCAACATTTGGTATCATAGGTTCTCTTGATCTAAGTCAGTCTGACTGGGGTAAGGTGAAATCTTAAAGTGGTTTTAGTTTGAATTTCCCTAATTATTAGTGATGCTGAACATCTTTTAAGATGTTTCATAGCCATCTTTACTTCTTCTTTGGAGAATTCTCTGTTCAGCTCCTTAGCTCATTGTTTAATTCGGTTACTTGTCTTGATTCTCTGTTTTTTGAGTTTGTTATATATTCCGGATGTTAAACCTCTGTCAGATGTGTCGCTGGGGACGATTTTCTCCCATTATGTGGATTTTCTCTTCACTTCCCTGGTTGCCTCCTTTTAAGCACAGAAGCTTTTTAGTTTAATGAGGTCCCATTTGTTGATTCTTGCCCTTGTTTCCTGAGCAATTGATGTCCGGTTTAGAAAAACCTTTTCTACGCCTATATCTTGTAGGTTTTTCCCAATGTTTTCTTCTAATAGTTTCAGAGTTTCAGGTTTTACATTGAGATCTTTAGCAATGTGGAATTGACTTTTGTGCGGGTCAAAGATAGGGGTTTAGTTTCATTCTTCTACGGGTGGAGATCCAGTTTTGCCAGCACCATTTGCTGAATATGCTGTCTTTCCTCCAGTGAATATTCTTGGCCCGTCTGTCAAATATCAGGTGGCTGAAATTGCATTTACTCATATTTGGGTCTTAAATTTTGTTCCATTGATCTATGGGTCTATTTTTGTGCAAGTACCATGTAGTTTTTATGACTACAGCTCTGTAATACAGCTTAAAATCTGGTACAGTATGCCGGCCTGGTGTGCACGCCTTTAATCCCAGCACTCAGCACTGGAGAGGAAGAGGCACGTGGATCTCTGTAAGTTCAAGACCAGCCTGGTCTACATAGTGAGTTCCAGGGCAGCTGGGGCTACAGGGAGACCCTGTTTCAAAAAGACAAAAATAAAAAATAAAACTCTGGTATAGTAATCCCCTGGCATTGCTCTTAGTGCTCAGGGTTGCTTTGGCTACCCGAGGTCTTTTGTGTTTCCATATGAAACTTAGGATTTTTTTCCAATTCTGTGAAAAATATCATGGGGATTTTGATTGGCATTGCGTTGAATGTATGTATGACTCTTGGTGGAGGTCCTTCCATCTTCTGATGTCTTCCTCAGTCTCGCTCTTTAATGATTTAAAATTTTTATTGTAGAGCTCTTTAATGTCTTTGGTCAGGTTTATTCCAAGATATTTTATTTTTTTGAAGCTATTGTGAAGAGGAGTGTTTCCATGTGCTCTTTCTCTGTTTGTTATTGGTATAGAGAAAGGCTACAGACTTTTGTAGGTCAATTTTGTAACCTGCCACTTTAATGAACATGTTAATAAATTCTAGGAGTTTTCTGATGTAATTTTTGGCATCTCTTAGATATAATATCATATCATCTGCAAAAAGGGATAATTGAATCTCTTCTTTTCCAATTATTACTCCTTTAATTTCCTGCTCTTGTCTTTTATTGATCTTGCAAGAGTTTCAAGTACTATGTTTAAGAGAAGTGGAGATAGTGGACAGCTTTGTCTGGTTCCTGATTTCAGTGGGAATGCTTCCAGTTTTTCTCCATTTAGAATGACTTTGGCTGTGGGTTTGTTATATATGGCTTTGACTTGCTGAAGTATGTTCCCTCCAGTCCAATTCCCTCTAGGACTTTGAACATAATTGAATTTTGTCAAAGGCCTTTTCTGTATCTATTGAAATGACCATGTGGTTCTTGTCTTTGAGTCCATTTATATGATTTATAACATTTATTGGCTTGCATATATTGAACCATCCCTGCATCTCTGGATGAAGCTGACTTGATCATGGTGGACGATCTTTTTGATGTGTCTGTATGCAGTCTGCAAGTATCTTATTGAGAATTTTTGCATCTCTGTTCATTAAGGATATGGGTTTATAGTGGTTTTTTTTTGGTTGTTTGTTTGGTTGCGTCTTTACCTGGCTTTGGTATTAGAGTGATGCTGGCTTCATAGAAGGGATTTAGAAGTTCTCCCTCCATTTCTATCTTTTTGAATAAATTAAGTAGTATTGGATATAAATCTTCTTTAAATGTCTGACAGAATTCTGCTTAAATCCATCTAGTCCTGGGCTTTTTTCAGTCGGGAGGTTTTGTATTACTGTTTCAATTTCTTTTTGTGTTGGTGGGTCTCTTTAAACTGTTAATCTCTTCTTGGTTTAATTTTGATGGTTCCCATGCCTTTTGATATCCATCCCTTTATTTTAGGTTTTCAAATTTGATAGCATATAGGTTTTTAAAGTGTTCTCTTATAATGTTCTGTATCTTTCTGGTGTCTGTTGTGATATTTCCCCTTTCATCTCTGATTTTATTGATTTGGAGGTGCTCTTTCTTTCTTTTGGTTAACTGCACTAGTGATCTGTCAATTTTGTTTATCTTTTCAAAGAACAAGGTCTTTGATTTGTTGATTCTTTGTATTGTTTTCTTTGTTTCTATTTCATTAATTTCCACTTTGATTTTTATTTCTTCTTGTCTGCTGGGTTTGGGTTTCAGTTTCTGTTGCCTTTCAAGTGTCTTGAGTTGCAATGTTAAGTCATTTATTTGTGTTCTTTCCAATTTTTCGATGTAGGCACTTAGAGCTATAAACTTCACTCTAAGGACAGCTTGCAGCATGTCCCAGAGGTTTTGTTGTGTTGTACTGTCCTTTTCATTTAGTTCCAGGAATACTTTTATTTCTTTCTTAATTTCTCTTTTGACCCATTCATCATTCAGGAGTGACTTTTTTCATCTTCATGAGTTTGTGTACTTACTAGGGCTTCTTTCAGTGTTGATTTTAAGCTTTATTGCATTGTGGTCTGTTAGAATGCATGGAATTGTTTTCAATTATTTTGTATTTGTTGAGGTTTGCTTTGTGCCCCAGTATGTGGTCAAATTTTGAGAAAGTTCCATGGGGTACTGAGTAGAAAGTATGCCCTTTGGTGTTTGGGTGGTGGGGTGCTGAGTAGAAGGTATGTCCTCCAGTGATTGCGTGGAATACTCAGTAGACGTCTGTTAAGTCCATTTGATATATGGTATTGTTTCAGTTGTTTCTCTGTTAACTCTCTGCCCTGTTGACTTATCTAATATAGACAGTGGGATATTGAAGTCCCCTACTATTAATGAGTTGGGTTAATCTGGGTCTTAAAGTCCTGTAGTATTGTTTTTATGAAGTTGGGTGCACCAGAGTTTGGTGACTATATGTTCATAATTGTAATATCGTCTTGATTTAGTTTTCCTTAGATCAGAATAAAGTGGCCCTCTTTATCTCTTCTGATTTGTTTCAGTTTAAAGTCTATTTTGTCAGATATTAGAATTGCTATGGCTTTTTTCTTAGTACCATTTGCTTGGTATATTTTTTTCCATCCTTTCACTTTAGATAGTCTCTGTCCTTGAAAGTGATATGAGTTTCTTGCAGACAACAAAAAGATGGGTTTTGTTTCTTAATCCATTCACCTAGTCTGTTTCTTTTAACTGGGGACTTCAGACCGTTAATATTTAAAGTTATTAATGAACAATGAGTATTGAATCCTGTCATTTTTATTTCTCTTTACATTCTTGATATAGCTGTACTTTTCCACAGTTATACCTTCATTGCATTTCTTTCTGCAACTCATTGGGTATAATCATTCTTTTTCTTAGCTCTTTGTATTGCTTTCAGAACTCTCTGATGGGCTGATTTGCAGACATGAATTCCTTCAGCCTATTTATGTCATGGAAGACATTTTGGTTGGGTATAGTAATCTGGGTTGGCATCTGTGGTCATTTAAAACTGGGAATACTTTAGTCCAGGCTCTTCTGGCTTTCATAGTTTTCACTGAAAAGTCAGCTGTAATCCTAATGGGTTTTCCTTTATATGTGACTTGTTTCTCTTTTGCAGCTTTTGGTATTTTCTCTTTGTTCTGTACCTTTACTGTTTTTACTCTGATGTGCTGTGGAGAGTTTGTTTTCTGGTCCTGTCTGTTTGGTGTTCTGTATGCTTTTTGTATTTGTATGGGCATGTCTTTAATTTTGGAAAATTTTCTTCCATGATTCTGTTGAAGATCTGGTCCATGCCATTATCTTGGGATTCTTCTCTTTCCTGTGTGCCTATGATTCGTAAGTTTGGTCTTTTTATGGTTTCACAAAATACCTGCATATTCGATTCTTGTGTTTTCTTAAATTTTTCATAATCTTTGCTTGAGTGGTCTAGTTTGTCTACTTTATCTTCCAGCCCTTTCCATTTCATTCATCCTGTTAGTGAGGCTTTCTCCTGTCATTTCTAATTGGCTTACAGAGTGTTTCACTTCCTTCTTCATTTCAGCCTGAGTATTCTTCAAAATTTCTAACTCTTTTTCTGAATTCATTCAGAAGTTTATCCCTATCTTCCTTCACTTCTTTGATTTCTTTGTGTGTTCTTTAAATTCACTGAATTCTTTTATCATGTTTATAATTGTTCTTTTGAGTTCCATGTCCTGTGTCCTGCATTATCTCTAGGGAGTTCTCATTGTACTCCTCTAGAAGACTATTGGTATTTGTTGGGGATATGTTAATTTGGTTTTTCACATTGTTATTTTTTCTCTGTGATTTTGACATATGAATTTCTTTTGTAGTTTCTGATTCTTGTATGAAACTCAAGCCTTCAAGTTTAGGTCTGCTTCTTTTTGTAAACTTTATGTGTCTTTGTGTTTTACTTTTGGGGCATGAAAAATTGGTTCCTCTAAGCTTCCAGTGCTCTCTTTTAATTTTATATTGGAGTGCCCAGATTTCTTTTGTCTTCAGGAGTTCCCACAGAAGCCCAAGTCAGATGAGGATCAGATGCTCTCAGGATTTCTCCTAAGGTCTGGATCCCTCCAGGAAAGATTTTGGCCTCAGGAATTTGGGTGTTGGACTGGCCTAGGAGCTGGGCCCAAGAAAGATGCTGGTCTAGGGCAGATGGTGGCTGTGCCACCCAGAGATACAAAGGAAGATGGGGTTGGGAAGTGGCCCCAAGGGCTCCTGGGGACTGCACTGAGGAGCTGGGTTGGTCTGGATGCAAAGGATCAGGAAGCAGAAAGGTCATCCCTGGTGTCTAGGAAAGAGTCTGAGGGGTTGTGCATCCCAGGGCAGCAGAGAGAGGTAAGGGCATGGCCAGGCCAGAGTGCTCCTGGGGACCCAAGAAGGAACTGAGTTGGTCTGGATGCAAAGGATCAGGAAGCAGTTGTGGTTCCCCAGGTGTCTGGGGTGTCAAGACAAGGAATGGGACGGGACCCAGGCTAGGAGAAGAGATGGGCCGGGAGATGGGAGGGTGAATGAGGCTGGGGGAGTCAAGGCACAGAGGACATGATTGACTTACCCCAGAGAGTCCTGGGTGACCGAGAGAGGCCTGCAGGTGGTGTAGGCCCAGGGAGGCAGAGAGAGGCAAAGATGTTTCTAAACACATGATTGGTGTGTATTTGCAGAATCACAATTATATCTGAAAAAGCTACTGACAACATCATCCCTGGTTTCTGTTTTGTTCAGAAAGTTCTACATGCCCTTCACACAACCTTATTTTTGCATTTGGCCTTGGCGGTGATAAACGTGATTCTAAATCTTACCATTGCTTTTCAGTGCTTCTAAAGCCATCTTCATAATAATTAATCATCCTTGCTTGTTTAACTAAAATGCTTACCTGCTACTGATAGCAATGGCAGCTGGGGTAATTGATAATTCCAACTGAACTCTTGCTCAGATAATTCGTTCTGACCTGCTGCAATGTCGGCTTACTCCTGTTTCCAAATGTCACCAAGACCCTTCTTTAGTTTCCAACTCAAATCCTTTGTTTTAATAATATTTGGTTCTGAGGCTGGAGAGATGGCTCAGCAGTTAAGAGCACTGACTGCTCTTGCAGAGGACCAGGGTTCGATTCCCAGCACCCACATGGTGGGTACGAACTATCTTTAACTCCATCCAGTTCCAGGGGAATCTGAAGCCCTCTTTTGACCTCCACAGCATTGCATGACAGGGATGCACTCACATGCATACCAGAAATACATTTGTACACATAAAATAAAAATAATAAATAAAATATATTTAAAAACTTTGGTTCTAACCTTGAAAAAGCCTTTATCATTTGGTAGTTAACTTTTTGAAAAAAATCAGTTCAGGAATGGGAGGAGTTTGGTTCTACAAGGAAAAGTCTTCAATAGGAATGGAGTTAGGAACTCCAGGAACAGCACTTGTTTTACATCAGTGTTCCTCCTGTGAGATGTCACAGGTGATTATCAACACCTATTCAGAACTGCCAGAGTACATATCACCATATAAAACACAACAAAAATAGGAAAGCCAGCTATTAATTATGAGTTCCAGAAAACTCTGCAGATGAGAAACCTTATCTCCAGATTCCACAGTAGACTTCCAGTTTGTAAGAATAAAGGTCACTAATGATTGAATAAATCTTGTTCTTATGCATAGTTAGGAAGCCACCATTAGCAATACTGTCATTAGCAGTAGATAAAAAGTAAAAAGATTAAGAAAGAATAGGAAGAATGAGCTTTCTCGATTTAAAATTATAACAAAGTTGTATTTTATTATTAAATTCATATTAAAATAGGTATTTTGCATTTCAGGGAGGAAACTGTTGAGTGCTTTCTAGGAGGGAACATTAAAAAGCAACTGTGATGTATCCAGAGCAGAGTGACTTAAAGTGTTTGGAGTCGTGTCCTCTGGCCTGAGGAATGAGATGTGAATGTAGAGGGAGGTTTTGACCGGACAGAGCAATGAGAGGTCATTGAAAGATTGCCCTAGGGAAAAAAAAAAAAAAAAAAAAAAACGTAATAGTGTGAAAATCTACAAATTGATTAGTCCTTATGTCCTACTTACTCAAATTTGTAAAACATGGATTCAGCTAGAAAATCCCTCTCCAATGGCAAAGAGAGAGGGTGCAGCTGGGAAAGATGCTTGCCCTAAGCCTGACAACTTTATTTTGATCCCTGGGGACCCACATAGTAGGAAGTGAGAACAGGCTCTGACAAGATGTCTTCTGACTTCCTCACGCTCACCATGATGTACACATATTCATACATAAACACACATAAAAAATAAACAGAACTGTAGGAAACCAGGATGCCAGGCCCTAAGGTGAGGTGAGCCTAAAACTTAATAGGTCCAGGCTGCATTCTCTGCTAAAGGGAGGGGCACTGAATACAGTGGCTCTGATAATCCCTGTCTTGGAGAACACTGCTCTAAGAAAGAAACCATTGTGGCCAATAAATTACTGGATGGGCACTGATAAAGAAACCATTGTGGCTAATAAATTACTGGATGGGCATTGATAAAGAAAACATTGTGGCCAATAAATTACTGGATGGGCATTGATAACCTTGAGTAAAAGTTTAAGAATCCTTCTGGTGCCAACTAACAGACTAAATGTCCTGTTTCTTTGTACCCTAAATCTTTGTATGTGACTGCATATCCCACATGACTGCTAGTTCCTTGGGATGTATAAAAACCATCTGAATTTTAAAATGAATTTTCCTGTTGGGAAGACACAGGTCCCAGAATTTATGACTCTGTCACCGATCAAACCCTCTGCCCCGAAGCCAGCAGGTCCCCCACTAAACAAAGCATACCTGAGTCCAGACACAGAACCACACAAAAATGAATAAATGCAATTAAATAATTGTCCTTCTTAGAGTTGGGTGTGGTGGCATGTGACTATAAACCCGGTTGTTGGGACACTGAGGCAAGACCATCATGAACAAAAAGGCAAGACTGGACTACTTAGCTTGACCCCATCTCAAAAAAATAAAAGAGTTTGATTCCCCCACAGCCTGAACAGCTCCCAGCACTCTGTCCCCCTTCTAGCTTGAGCCCAGGCTCACTCCCGCTGTTCCACCTCAGATTTCTGGACTACTCTCCAAACCCAGACTGGCTTAATCCTCTAGTGTAGGTTGTTACATTCTCCACAGGTTGTCCCCACCCCCACCTTGCCCCTGGCCCCCTGATCTGCCTGCCTCAGATCTGCCTACCACCCTGACAAGTATACTGTATATAACTCATCAAAGAAGCTTCTTTTGCAACAGATGGAAGCTATTATGGAGTTTCACAACATGGAGAATATATGTCTGAGAGACACCCAGCCCTAAGTAACACAAGTACAGTGGAACCTCTATACCTAAGGGTCATGGAATAGGGGATAAATAGAATATTAATACATCCCTCAACTCTCATAAGGAAAACTTCATACAACAAAGTGCAATGCTCATAGAAGGTCACAATTGACTAAGTTTTAGAGAACAAGAGGCTACAGAGTGGATGTCCCTGGATAGGACTTCTATATTAAATCTCACCTACCTATGAATCAGGGACAATTGTGGAAGAGCAGATAGAAAGATTGTAAGAGCCAGGGTTTGTGTATGAACACAAGGAAACAGAGGCTTTCAGGCCACTGGGAACATGCTCATATGAATTTACAACAATGGTGATAGCCCGCACAAGACCCATGCCAACTCAGTCAGACAAAAATCCAGCACAGAGATAGGGATATGGTCAGCAGTCCTCAGCCCTAGCCAAAGAAGTATTGGTAACTGATTACTGCTGGGTGAGGGAGAGTTGATCTTTAAAAGAGAGACCCTAGATAAGCTGACTAGACTCCATTGGATGAGTTTACATGGAGAGACATCTGTATACAAATGCTTGATGGGTTAGGACTTAAAATACATGACAGAATGCATGAGATCTTGGGAGGGGCTGTGGGGAGAATGTGTGGATGGGGGAAGGGGTCTAAATTTGATTAAGATCTATTATATGAAATGCATAAAACCTCAACAAAATATTAAAAAGGAAAGAAAAGGAATTGCTGTCCTTGAGGAAGATAAACTGAAGGCCTGAGAAATATGATGTGAAATACATCTGCCTTGTCTGACATTTGCCAACATTTGTGGAATAAGGTTCAAAATTAAGGAAATCATTTTACTTGTGGTAGAACATTTACTATGAAGTTTACTTCAAAGAAACAAAGGGCAAAGG
Source organism: Nannospalax galili (assembly GCF_000622305.1). Lineage (NCBI taxonomy): Eukaryota > Metazoa > Chordata > Mammalia > Rodentia > Spalacidae > Nannospalax > Nannospalax galili. Next base: position 281,066 of record NW_008355454.1, read on the forward strand.
TTAAATAGAGGCAGGTAAATGAAGGAGGGACTCAGGGTCTTATGGAAGAATGGGGAGGGTTAGATCTGCATCTTAATCTGGATATACACCAAAGGTGGATACCTCTGCATAATGGCACAGGGTAGACAGGTATTTAATGTTTGCTGTTTCTGAAACTAGGGGTCTCAGATAAACCTCTCTAATGCCCATGAAGATGATTAAGTAGTCAGTGTTAAAATCAACTAAATGCTGAATTTGAAATGAGATCTATTGGTCATATATGAATTATGTCCCACGTATGTGGCCTCTAATATGTGAGTCTCAGAAGATGTAGGATATAGGCAAGCAGCCCTCAACTAACGTAGCATGTAGCAGACTAAATATCTGCTGTGAATCACTACATTGTGTATGTTGTTGATTAAAATAAATTAATTTTTAGGTTAAAATATCTGTATACTATCATAGTATTACTTATACTCATCAACCAAATACATCACAGACCCCACTTCTGGGCTTTTAAAAATACAGGGCCCTGTTATTATGTGTTAAAGTCTGACCTACCATTGCTCTTTCTGCCATAATTTTCCTAAAGCCACGAAGGTGCATGTTGCTGTTTTTTATATGTTTTAAGTGTGTCATTCCAATGGTTCATTTGTCGAGGGTCTAGTCCTCAGAATGGTGATGCTGGGGAGAAGAGAGGCACTTTTTAGAAGTGGGGTCCAAGGGCCTGGAGAGACAGCTCAGCCAGCAGTTAAGAGCACTGACTGCTCTTGCAGAGGACCCAGGTTCAATTCCCAGAACGCACATGGAGGCTAACAACCATCCATAACTCCAGTTCCAGGAGAATTCAAAACTCTCTTCTGATCTCCGTGGGCACTGTATTACATGGGTGCACTTACATACATGCAGGAATAACACTCATACATATAAAATAAAAATAATAAATAAAAATATTTTTAAAGAAGAGGTGGGATATAGTAGGAGGCCCATAGGCCATTTGGAGATGTGCCTTTGAAGCATATTGGTGTAGTTATCACCTGACCTTTTGCTAGTTTTTAGGACAGTAGTGTTACACAAGTCCAAGACTAGAATGTCCAAGGCTCTAGTCCCTGCTTTTGCTATGTGCTTCTTCCTTACTCCTGTATTGTCACCAGATATGTCGCTATCTTACTTGAGGCCCCTCCCACACGACAAACCTATTTTACCACTTGAATGTGAACTTTGAAACTCGGGAACTTTGAGTTCCAGGTCAGTGCCTCAAATTTATTGGATTATTGTTTGATCTGTCATTCTAAGCAGAACTTAGAAGTTGAAACCTAAAAAGATTTTAGTTAGCTTATCAGAGCAAATGTGCCTGTGGAAAAAGTTTTTCACTTGCTAAAATGAGGGCATATGAGCCCAGTGAGATGCTTATTAAACAATTACTACATTTAGATAGAGTATACACTTTGGTACCTTCAGAGTATTAATTTTAGCAAACTACCTATAACATCTGCATGCTTGAGCTGGATAGCTTTAGTGTCAACTTGACACACCTGGGTGAGCCTCAATTGGGGAATTGCCTCTATTGGACTGGCCTGTGTCCATATCTGAGGGACATCTTCTTGATGAGTGATGTGGGAGGGCCCAGCCCACTGTCGTGGTGCCCCCCCGGGGCAGGGGGGCTTATGTTGCATAAGAAAGCAGGCAGAGCAGGGGCCAGAGAAGCAAGCCAGTAAGCAGCGTTCCTCCATGGCCTGTGCTCCAGCTCCTGCTTCCAGGTTCCTGCCCTGAGTTCCTACCTTGGGTTCCCTGATGAACTGCAACCTGGGAGATGTAAGATTGTGGGGTCTCTTCCTTCCCTCGTGGGTCGTTGGCCACGGTTCCACGAGGACAAAGGGAGCAGAAGTGATGAACGGGGTCAGGATGGCCAGTGAGCACTGATGGAAGAAAGCCCTTCCGTGGAGGCAGGTTCAGCAATACAAACAGCTCCAGACTCAGTGAAACAGCTCTAGATTCAGTAAAACAGCTCCATTTATTCAGTGGGGATTAGGGAAAAATATAGTTTGGGGGCAGTAGCTAATGCTTCAGCTGATAGGTGCTCATAGCATGCTTTATTTACATGTGGCAGTAGGCTCCTATCATCCAACTACCAGGCAATGCCTAATTATCATAAGAAAAAAACCTGGGGGTAGTTTTTACTCCAGGTAACTATGCCAAAGGTCATGTTTTACCTGGCACTTTCCAGGTAAGTCAGGTGGGAAGCTCCTGCTGAGAAAGGAGACAACCCTAACAGCAGGGTTCCCCAACATAAGATAAATAAACCCTTTCCTCCCCAAGTAGGTAGTGGTCAGAGTGTTTTGTCACAAAAATGGAGAAATAAACGAGAACAGAAATTGGTACCAGGGAGTGGGATATTGCTGTGACAGACCTGACCTTGGTGTTTTGGGGGGGCACTGTGGAAGTGTTTTGAACTTTGGGCTGGAAAAGCCATTGCATACTCAGAGTTTGTTGCTGTGGAGCTTGGAACAGTTATGCTGAAAGAGTTGTAGACGATGGAGGCCTGGCTTATGAAGCTTCAAAGGGAAGTGGAGACTGTCAGGGCTGTTCCTGTGATGTTTTGGATTGAGAATCTGGGATCTGGTCAGCTGGGGCTGAAGAATCAGCTGTGATTAAGTAGAGACCAGAACCACTGTTTTACTGAGACAGTTTATGCTGGTTAGCTGGGCTGAAAAATCGGCTATAAGTAACAAGAGACCAGCATCACTGTGGCAAAATCTTCTGGGAAGAATTTCCTCAGGGTCAGTGCACAGAAGCTGTGGTCCAGAGGGGGATGGAGGCTCCATCTCAGGCTGGAAGCAGGACTTAGCAAGGTATAAGAGTCCCCTGCATGGTTCTGGTGTTGAAAGTGTGAAGGGGGTCACAGAGAGGTACTCTGAGAGGCCAGGAAAGGCCATAGGTGAAAGTGCAGCTTCAGTTGCAGCGAAGACCCCAGGATTGAAAGGGTCTTGGAGGGAAACTGAGACTTTGCACCCCAAGAGGCAAGAAGAGGCCATTGGTGAAGGTATAGCCTCAGCTTCAGTGGAGACCCCAGCTTTTTGGAGATGCCGGGACCATGGGATGACCATCAAGGACAGCGGCAGGTGTGGGATGGAGCTGGCCTGGGTCTGCGAGATGAGCTGAGTGTGCTGTGGATGGCAGAGTTAGAGCAGTGGAGCTGCCAGTACCCTTTGGAGCCCGGATGATCGTCAGTGAATCCCAGATGTCCAGGCTCAAGCTACTTTGCTGGACTTGGGTTTTGCTTAGGTGTGCCTGATTCTTCCTTTGAAATAAGACAGTACTTGTTTTAGATTTCACAGAAGCCCACCCACAGTCGAGACTTTAAAAAGAGACTACGGACTTTTAAGTGTTTGGATTTTTTAAGGACTGTGGGGTTTTTAAGGTTGTACTGTCTTATGTTGTATCCTGGGGACAAGAATTGGAAGGCTTATGGTTTAATAGTGATTTGTTTGTGTGTCAAGTTGACAAGGGGTCAATTGTGCTAGATAGCTTTAGTGTCAACTTGACACACATGGGTTGAGGGAGCCTCAGTTGGGGAATTTCCTTTATTGGACTGGCCTGTGGCCATGTCTGAGGGGCATCTTCTTGATGAGTGATGTGGGAGGGCCCAGCCCACTGTGGGTGGTGCCAACCCTGGGCAGGTGGGTCTGTGTTGCATAAGAAAGCAGGCTGAGCAGGGGCCAGGGGAGCAAGCCAGTAAGCAGGGTTCCTCCATGGCCTGTGCCCCCGCTACTGCCTTCAGGTTCCTGCCCTGAGTTCCTACCTTGGGCTCCCTTATGTACTGCGACCTGGGAGTTTTAAGCTGCCTCTCCAAGTTAGTAGTGGCCAGAGTGTTTTGTCACAGCAATGAAGAAACAAACCAGGACAATGGTTTAAAAAACAAGGTGAAATACATTTTTGAAATCTAAAATGTACATTTTTGATAAAATAAAGAATAACAAAGCAATAAAAACCCAGTCTCAAGTAAGCATGTACAAACATATGCATACTTAAAAATGTATGGTTAAAAATCATCATTTCAAAAACAAATCATCATTTCAAGATGTAATTGTATATCAGAACTGGAGCAATGGCTCAGTGGTTAAAAGCATTGACTGCTTTTGCAGAGGACCTGGTTTCAATTCTCAGGAACTACATGGTGGCTAACTCTAGTTCCAGGGGATCTGATGCCTTCTTCTGACCTCCACAGGCTTTGCATGACATGGATGCATTTACATTCAGGCAGGCAATACATACATATACATACATACATATTATATGTATGTATACACACACATATAAAATGCAAATATAAGTAAAATATTTTATAATAAAAATATGTAATTATATAACTATGTGCTAAAAGTATATGTAAGTTGAAAAACAGATCTTTTTTTAACATCAAATTCGTTAGCATGTTATCATAGACCCCACGTAAGCGACAAATGGAAGAAATCATTTTTGTGATTGTTTTTGTCATCTCACATTAAAAAATTATTTCTTTCATTTATTTCTACTGGTGACTCTTCAGAAATTAAAAGTTTCAGTGTTCAACTAATTGACTTGCTCTTCTGTTAAATTCATAGACTTTCTATCAGTTTGAAAGCTTAATATTGAAAAGAAAAAAGCAAATACTATCACACCGGAAACTCACATAACAATGATCAAGTTTTAACGAGTCCCTGGGTATTTTCAATCCTAGAGTTTTCAAGTGGATGCAGGCCAGTGTTTGACACCCCACAAAGCAACTGAAAAACACCTGTTAAAAGGCTTTAATTACCCTTGACATTGTCAGAAATGTTCTTCTGTAATGTTCTTAAGAAACAGTCCAGATTATTTTAAAATATGCATAAAATAAAGCTTTCCCTTCATGCAGGTTTTGATGCATCTCACTAAAAGTGTGGAAATAGTTGGTAAGAAGACATCAAACAACTTTTATATTGTTTTTCTTTTTTAAAAAATTACCTTTATATTGAATTTTGGCTATTTTCTTTTTAAAATGTATTTTATTTTATTTTATTTTATTTTATTTTATGTGTATGAGTGCATTGCCGGCATATGTGAAAGTGTACCTGTGTCATGCAATGCCCACAGAGATCAGAAGTAGGGGACAGATTCCCCAGGTACTGGAGCTACAGTTGATAGCTATCATGGGTGCTGGGAATCGAACCCAGGTCCTCTGCATTAAGAGTCAGTGGTCTTAAGCACTGAGCCATCTCTAGAGCCCCGGAAATTTTGCAATTTTCATACAATATAGTTTGATGGTACTCCAATCCACTCCCATCTCTACACCTCCCCCACCACCCACAACCAATTTAATATACTTTCAGATGACAGATAGATGATTGATAGATAGATAGATGATTGATAGATGATGATGATAGATAGATAGATAGATAGATAGATAGATAAAGATTGATATGACTTTTAGAGTCTGATTTGGGTCCCCAAATGCCCTTTGTTGCAGATCATCCACTGGGTCCACCAAAAGTTCTGCAGCCATCAATTGCCAAAAGTTCCTTAGGTTGATTGAGATGTCTTACCCACCTCTCTGTGTCTATGCTGGATTTTGTTTGGTATTAGCCTACATAGGACTTGTGCATATTGCCACCATTGCTGTGAGTTCATTTGAGTAAGTAACAGCTGTCTGAAAGATTCTCTTTGTGGTCATTCAAAACCCTCTTACTCTTAAAATTTTTCTGCTTTCTCTTTTGCAATGATCCCTGAGCCTTGAGAGACAGTGGTTTGAAATAGGTCTCCCACTCAGGGATAAGCAGCCTGTGGCCTCTTGTTCTTTGCACACTGGCCAATTGTGAGTTTCACCATCTGCTGTATAAGGAAACTCCTCTGGTTAGAGTTAAGGAATGCATTCATCCTAAGTGTAGAGGTTTCAACGAAGATGTGTCTTGTAGGGTTAAACCAGGTCCAAAATTCTGTAAGGTCTTTGTTGAAAAAAGAAGCTTCATTGGTGAGAGGTGAAAGGTACACTTGTTTGTAAATAGGAACTTTTATATTTTAAAGTCTTAGGGCAATTGATGAACAAATCCGTATACTTATGCTGTTCTCTGACCCTAAATCTTTATGTTTTGTGATTTAACTTGAAATCTATGTACTTTGTTGGTTTATTTTTTTTTTATTTTATTCAGTGTGTTAACTGACACAGTTCAATGAATCTTAAGATGACGAATGAGAACGTTAAAAAAAAAAAATCATAAAATACCGATACTGAAAATGTGTAATGTTTTGACATGAAGTTAGATTTAGGAAGAACTGAAAATATTGAAAAAAATCCATAAATCCTTCACAACAATTCCTCAAAAATCATTTCAGTGCACTATCATGTTTTCTACATATTCTCTCTCTCTCTCTCTCTCTCTCTCTCTCTCTCTCTCTCTCT
>NW_008355454.1:287531-305529 GCF_000622305.1 Nannospalax galili
CTCTCTCTCTCTCCCCTCCCCCCCACTTACATTTGTGAAAAGCAGTCAATTTCCTGCATGTGTTAAAGAATGATGTTTTTCTGTGATTTTTTTATTTTTTACTTTCTTTTGGTTTCTTGGATGACTCTGTTTTCATCCTGAGTGTTGTGCCAAGATTAGTTATGCAAGCCCTCAACTCCTAAGGTAATTCGACATATTTTATTGAATTTTAAATACTTACTCCTATTGCTTAAATTTTTTCTTAGTTAATTTTTATTTTTGAAATTTCATACATTAGTATTGTCTTTGCATTATTTCCACCCCTCCCAGTCCCCACAAACTCCTCCCATGTCCCCCCAACTCCCTCTCAATTTCTTGTCCTCTTTTTTGATTATTATTGCTACATAAATTTTATAGGACTCAAACTTTCTCATAGACCATTCCTCTGTTTTGTTTTTTAATTATAGTCCCTTTTTCCTTCTTTTTAGCAATAAACAACTGTGTGGATTTAGCTAAGCATTTTAGATGATACTGACCCCCATCTTTTTCCATACCTTCTCCCAGAAGCCATTTTGCATCTTGCAGCAAAGTTTCAAAAATTCATTTTAGAAAACTTTGTGGATTGTTCATTGTCTTAGACTTTATAAATATGATAATATATTCTTTTTCAGTTTATGTTAATGGCTGCTTAGCTGAGTTTAGAATTCTGCACACAAAGTCTGTTGAGATCAGGCTATGTTCCACTCTAAGATACTTTATGTTATATAAAAGAGCCGTTTTTCAGGCTTTGCCTTCCCCTAGGATAATTTATTTTACAAGCAGCTTTGACTCCATGCTGAGGGGAAGGATGACTATAGTCCCCCAGAACCACTCACAAACTTCATCATCATTTAGGTACTTTCCATCCAGCACAGGCTGCTGAATGACTTGTTCCTGGAAACAGAAAGGAAGTCATACTCTAAGTTAACTCTGGATAACTGAAACTGTGGGGGCACATGGCATATGAAAATCAAATCAGGGAAGCCATGCCCCAAAACTTATCAGACATACCAGACTTAGGAAAGAGTGCAACTCCCTTGCCTGGACGCCCCCTACCCCAAAGTGATGGATAGCTAACACTGAGATGAGATGGCCCCATACCATTCTGTCATCTGATACCTGGTGTTTGCATAAAGGACCAAGGACTCCTTAGCTGGGATAGGTCCCCTCCTGTTGCAGCCTGCTTGTCTATCTGCCCCTCCACCTGTTTGTCCATCTGGACTTGGACCAGAGCAGTTTCCTGCATCTCACCAGTTTCTTGCTCTGGACATGGCTTGGCCTTTTCACCTTGGGTTGTGACACTTGGTTGTCAACAGCAGCTCCCTCTGGCACTGGTCTGGTTCACTACCTTATCTATACACTTATTCTCAACTCACTTCTGAGGACTCTTGAACTGTGCTGTAGGCATTTTAACTTATATTCATTCTGTAACACACATACAGTATGTGCACACACACACACACATAAAATGTTTGTATAAGGAGACTGAGAGGTTTACTGTATGCTATACGAAATGAGTGTTAGTATTAGTAAATAAGATTAGAATAAAAGTAACCTGAATTTGCTTCATCCAAGCTACCAAGGCACACACAGATTTTACCAGAAAATGCTGGCATTAAGCCCACTAAACCTTGAAAATTTATTATTATGCAATAATTCAATAATTCTGACATTGTAAAGACACCAAAGTGTTCATCTATGTTTTTGGAATAACTCACTCATGACAAAGTCCTCTCCTCCCAGCTCTGTAAAGTTCAATACAGTAGTAAAGTATAAGCACTGGGGCATAACCAGGCAAGAGCCCAGCTCTGCCAAAAATGGTGCTGAGACATGAAATATTCACTTCACATCTCTGAGTCTCACTTTCTTTGTATTTAGTAGGGGAGCATTCAATGTAACTACTTCAGTGTAGTTGTGAGCCAAAAACAATAAAATGTTATTTTATCAAATGGTATTAAATATTACATATATTTTCACTGAATCCTTTGCAATGGCTTCAGTTGTATATTTGTGGATTTCTCATCTATTACACATGAGAAAACTAATAATCAATTGAATGCTGTTAATGAAATGAGTCTTTCCTTTTTATTCTTTAATTTTCCAAGGAAGGAGTCCCTATACTACCAGATACTCTGCATATCAATGTCTCCCTAGGACAGTTTATGATGATTCCAGTTTAAAGAAATTCTCTGAAGACTCAGCATTGTTTTGAGGTCTGCTGCTTTTGACATTAAACATTGACAGACGTGAATAAAATGCTTTTATCTATTAAACAGACTTATTTTCCTAGCTGGATAGGCACTATTCTGTGCAGTTAGAAAATGCATAGCCTAGTTTGTTTCAGATACATTTAATATAGTGATAATATGAAAGGAATGAGCTGTGGCTTGGAAGTACATGGAGGAAAATATCCGAAGGCTTGCAGGTACAGAAAAGTTTTGTGTGAATTAAATCAAGAACACAATTGCTCTGCCAATTCCATTTACTTTGCACAGTATGTACAGCTAGCTTCACAGTTTTATTAATGAGACTTGTTAGATAATGTCTAAAAAGATGCCCAAAATTATTTGCCATTTGGTGTATGTTAGGAAATGGAGTAAAAATAGTAAATATTATGACTGACTGAATATGCTCACTACTTCTATTTATTTTCTTTCTTTATGCATGGGAAGGAAAAAAAAAACAGCAACTCTCTTCGTTTAGCCCTTAAGTGCAGATATTTCTATACAAAGTAGGCATCTTAAGTGGGGACTCCTTATTTTGGGCCATTTTTTTATGCATTTAGATGTTGGCACACAGAATCACTGCATGAAACAGCTAATGCTTCTGATATAATCAGTTGCAGGCAGTTTAAAATCCCTAAAATATTTTCTAAAATAACTTGGAGGGGAAATGATTCCTCATATCCCTATTTCTGGAGGCCATAAATCAGTGCAGGTAGCAGACCAGCATTCTAACCAAGATTTTGCAAAAATCTTTAAAAGTAATGTATAATAATCAACTTTCTATGAAAAGTCATTTGCCACGTTTCTTAAACATTCAGAAACAAAATAACATTAATCTTACTGATCCATTAGCTCTAATACAGTTCATGTATTTTATCTGTTATATAGTTTATGTCCTCAATAATACTAGATGTTAAGATGGTCTTGCACAATTAAAAAATGCTGCCCTACTAAATATGGATAAAATGAGGCTCAGAGATGTTAAGTGTAATATTTTTATTTTATGTGATTAAGTGTATTGCCTGCTTGTGTCTAAGTTCAGGTGTGTTGTGCAATACCCGTGGAGGTCAGAAGAGGGCTTCTGATCCCCTGCAACTGGAGTTACAGACAGTTGTTAGCCACCATGTGTGCTAGGAACAAAACTGGGGTCCTCTGCAAGAACGCCAATGCTGATCCATCTCTCCAGCCTCCCTCCAGCATCTTGAAAGCAATGAACAGAGTGTCCGATGAATATCTATCATATTGCATTCAAGAGGACTCAATTTTGCTGTCTGACAAATCAGACTTTGCTCTCATCAGTATTAGTTTCTATTTCTTGACCTGGCTGTAACTTTCAGTCTTGGATTTCTCAATTTCAGATTCCTCCTCCAAAAAATCAAGTGAATGAATGTGTATATTACCTCTTCGTCTTGAAGATTCCAAAAATACTTGTTAAATAAATGGAAAGCTTAGCAATTACTATTTAAATACTCCAGCAACAACATTAATCAACTAAAACCAGTACCTGAATTTTCATTATCAAAGAAATCAAAGTGAACTCTGGACTTATGAGATACTTTGCTCTTATGTAGCCACTTAAGGATCTAGGCCAACAATTTCTTTGATATACTAGGTCCTTTTCATTTATGATTACTTAGATAATTAATATGGAAACTTGCCACTATCTAGGTCATCAAGTCTCTCTAGAAATTGATTTTTTTCTTGTTGTGTTATATACTTTATACAAAATATAAGTGCATAACACATCTATTGATGGGTGTTAAATAGCTCTGATTGATTAATTCTGACAATGTCAGGGCTCAACACTGACAGAATATGGAAAATGGTTAATTAGGGACAGTGGACTAAAGAAAGGATCATGGTCAATTCATTATGAAATAGTTTGTCATTTTAGTTCATGACCATAACAGACGTCTTTGAATAAAAAGCATTGCACAAAGATTATGTCCTATATTTTAAGTATTTTAGCATCTTCTTAAACTATGTCAGAAGGTCTTGTTTTACATCCTTTGAATGTATTTCAAATGACTCTTTTTCTTTAAAGATTTATTTTATTTTGGATGCTGGACACATGGCTCAGCCGCTAAGAACACTGGCTGCTCTTGCTGAGTACCTAGGTTTGGTTCCCAGCACTTACATGGTGGTTTACAACGATCGTTTAACTCCAGTTCTAAGGAATCTGTTGCCCTCATCTGGTCTCTGCAATACTGCACACATGGAGTACACTTTACATACAGGCACTCAGATGCATAAAAAATAAAAATCAATAAAAATTTAAGAATAAAAAGATCTATTTTTTTGTTGTGTGTATGTGACTGTATATGTATATGCACATTTGAGTGTGAGTGCTTGCAGAGGCCACATTGGATCATCAATGCTACTTAACATTGATACTGGGAACAGAGTCCTGTCCTCTGCAAGAGCAACAGGTGCTCTTAGCTGCTAAACTATGACTCTAACCCCTCAAATGACTCCTAAATTCAATTAGAAATGGTTTATATCACACATTACCCAGACATGTATTTGATAATTAACACATATTTATCTCCTACAGTTTATAGAATTCTTGTCTATCTTTTATCTGGGCAAATTGAGTATTGTAGTTAGTTCTTTGTTGTACTAAAACAAAACCTACTTTAGTATAATAGTCATCTACAGATTAATATTTTTACTTCTGAGATTACATTTTCTCTTTACTGTATGAAAGGCCTTCATGTGGCTTATGAGAAGCAAGATTTCAATATTACCTGAGTCTTGTTTTGGTATACTGTAGTCTTATTGGCTGGTGTGTTGATATAAGGGTATATTCAACACTGGAAATAAAGCTAAAGAAATCTTAATGATTATGACATTTTTTCATCTGATAAATTGAAACTGAAGCCCAGAGCTGTGAAATTTCAAGTCAGATACCCTTAAACATGGAAATCAGAACACAGAAATTGTTCTTATCTTTTTATTACAGATAAGATTTACACATAGTTGCAAGAGATACAGTGTTATATTTCAATTCATGGTAAAGTTATCAATGATCAATTCAGGTAACTAAAATATCCATTACCTTAAGTGTAACCATTTTGTGGTAAAATCATTCAAAATAGTTTTTTCTAATTTGATTTATACCAAGCACCATTACTAGTTTCATTTGCTTATGCTTCCAACTGCCTGTTCTTACGATGCTCAAGGGCCACTTAAAAAGGCTACAGTTGATTTCCTGTACAAAGTACAGAAAATAGCAGGACATGATGGTACATTCTCATAATCCCAGCACTTGAGATGCTGGGGCAGGAAGATCATTTGATGTTTGAGGCCAACATGGGATATATATATAATGAGATCATAATGACAAAAATAATTAATAAATAAATTCCTTTAAAAGTTCAGATATCACAGTATTCAGTAATCTTAAATACCCTCTTTTCATATAATTTTATCAAATTTATTCCAACTGGTGAATTTGATTTTTTTATTTTTAGTGTTTTAAAAAATATTTTATTTATTATTTTTATTTTATGTGTATACTGGACCTGGAGTTACAGACAGTTGTTAGCTGCCATGTGGATGCTGGGATTCGAACCCAGGTCTTCTAAAAGAACAATCAGTGTTCTTAACCTCTGAGCCATCTCTCCAGCCCAGAATTTGATTTTTTAAAAGTGAATATAAAACATTACACTTATTTACCTTAAATTGCGATTTCTGCTATCAGTCATCATTTTCTTTTGCTGAGATCTGTTTTTTTCTGGTTTATTTTTCCACAATAATTTATCGCTCACTTTCTAAAACTAGAGTGGTATGTGTGCTGGATAGCTTTAGTGTCAACTTGACACACCTAGGTTGAGGGAGCCTCAGTTGGGGAATTGCCTCTATTGGACTGGCCTGTGGCCATGTCTGAGGGGCATCTTCTTGATGAGTGATGTGGGAGGGCCCAGCCCACTATGGGTGGTGCCACCCCTGGGCAGGTGGTCCTGTGTTGCATAAGAAAGCAGGCCAAGCAGGAGACAGTGGAGCAAGCCAGTAAGCAGCATTCCTCCATGGCATGTGCTCCAGCTCCTGCCTCCAGGTTCCTGCCCTGAGTTCTTACCTTGGGCTCCCTGATGAACTGCGACCTGGGAGTTGTAAGCTGCCTCCCCAAGTTGGTAGTGGTCAGAGTGTTTTGTCACAGCAACGAAGAAACAAACCATGATAGAAATTGGTACCAGGAGTCGGGTATTACTGTGACAGACCTGACCTTGGTGTTTTGGGGAGGACTGTGGAAGTGTTTGGAAATTTGGTCTGGAAAAGCATTGCATGCTCAGAGTTTGTTGCTGTGGAGCTTGGAACAGTTATGCTGAAAGAGTTGTAGATGATGGAGGCTTGGCTTGTGAAGCTTCAAAGGGAAGTGGAGACTATCAGGGCTGTTCCTGTGATGTTTTAGGTTGAGAATCTGGGTTCTGGAGAAAGTGCAGCTTCAGTTGCAGTGAAGACTCCAGGATTGAGGAATCATGGAGAGAATCTGAGGCTTTACACCCCAAGAGGCAAGAAGAGGCCATTGGTGAAGGTGTAGCCTCAGTTTCAGTGGAGACCCCAGCTTTTTGGAGATGCCGGGACCATGGGACGACCACCAAGGACAGCAGTAAGTGTGGAATGGAGCTGGCCTGGGTCTGCGAGACGAGCTGAGTGTGCTGTGGACTGCAGCGTCAGAGCAGTGGAGCATCCAGTACCCTTTGGATCCCAGAGGATCGTGAGTGAATCCCAGATGTCCAGCCTCAAGCTATTTTGCTGGACTTTGGTTTTGCTTAGGTATGCCCGATTCTTCCCTTTGAAATAAGACAGTACTTGTTTTGGATTTTACAGAAGCCCACCCACAGCTGAGACTTTTAAAAGAGACTACAGACTTTTAAGTGTTTGGATTTTTAAAGGACTATGGGGTTTTTAAGGTTGTACTGTCTTATGTTGTGATATTATGTTAACATCATATCCTGTGGACAAGAATTGGAAAGCTGATGGTTTACTGGTTATGTGTTTGTGTGTCAGGTTGACAAGGGGTCAATTGTGCTGGATAGCTTTAGTGTCAATTTGACACACCTGGGTTGAGGGAGCCTCAGTTGGGGAATTTCCTCTATTGGACTGGCCTGTGGCCATGTCTGAGGGGCATATTCTTGATGAGTGATGTGGGAGGGCCCAGCCTACTGTGGGTGGTGCCAACCCTCAGTTGGTGGGCCTGCATTGTATAAGAAAGCAGGCTGAGCAGGGGCCAGGGGAGCAAGCCAGTAAGCAGCGTTCCTCCATGACCTGTGCTCCAGCTCCTGCCTCCAGGTTCCTGCCCTGAGTTCCTACCTTGGGCTCCCTGGTGAACTGCGACCTGGGAAATGTAAGCTGAATAAACCCTTTCCTCCCCAGGTTGATAGTGGTAAGAGTGTTTTGTCATAGCAATGAAGAAAGAAACCAGGACAGTATGTTTCACATTTCAATAAAGTCCAAAGTTTAACCATGAACTAGACACTTTTATCTAAGGTTATAATGAACAAATGAATCTGATTAGATCTTTAAATATTACCCTACCAAAATAATACTTTGACAATAAAATGTGTCAAAATCAAGCATGCCTTACTACTAAGTTTTTTATTAGATATTCCTTGGCATGTGCTGCAAAGACAACTTAGCAGTTAAGAATGCTGGCTCCACAACCATGAGGACCAGAGCTTGGATCTCAACATCCATATAACAAGCCATGTGTCCCTGTGCCTGTATCTTTGTGGACAGAATGATGGCTGGCTTCCAGGCTCACCAAGAAAATGTGAGCCATAGGCTGAAGAAGAGACTTTGCCTCAGAGGAATAGGTGGAGAGTGATAGAAGATGGAATTATACTTCATGCTCTCTTCTGGGCCTCCATGCACATGCAAAAGTGCATCCAAACACTCCCATCCCCAAATACTGACATATATATATATATACAAGAAAAAAAATAAATCTTTAAAAACAGATGTTCCCAAACATATTCATGATAATAAAAATTTACATAGCTGTAAATTAAAGCAACATTAGGCATGCTGGGTGGGGTGGCACATATCTATAATCCTAACACTCAAAAAGGTGAAGCAGGAAGGCCAGCTGACCTATGTAGGGGAAACTAGTCTCAAAAGTTCTGACCAATCAGACAACAGAACCTTGAGAATAATTAGTAAAGTATTTATAAAGAGTTTAAAGAATGGGAGAATTACATTTCACATGTGAGTTTTAGATTTAAGAAGCAAATCATAATGCATAATAGCTGTGAATATAGATGTTCATTCTAGGGAGGAAGACCTTAAGCCTCTGTTTAATTTGTTATATACTTATCCAGACTCCTGCTCAGACATCATAAGCCTCAAATCTTTTGTGGAAATTGGTGTGTGTTAGAGGAGAGTTGGTGGAGGTGAAAACAGTATGCAAATTAATTTTGCTTCTTTGAGAAATCTAATGAAATTTTATTTCATTATATAAAATATAAACCCCATTTCTACCTATTCTATTTTAAAGTAGAACATATTATTTCAACTTTTATAAATTTATATTACTGTACATTAGGTTTGACTGGTAATTCCTTGTGTTTCCTTTTTCCCTCTACCCACCACCAACTTCATTTTGCTTGCCTTGTTATATTTAATAAAAGATCACAGTGAGAGAACATTTCAGTAGTTTAGATACAATTTCACTAAAAAATTCCATTAATATTGTTAAATATGAAATCTGTCTTTTGCTCAGAGGCAATAGTTTTATCAGAACTTTAACTTTTTTCTTTTTCCAAGTACACATGTACCTATTTTGGTTTCTGTGTTTGAATCTTCTCCAAAATGCATAATGTACTGATACAATTTGATATATTACAAATCACTTAAAAAGATATAATTATAAACTCTAAGTCAAATATCACATTCTAATATTTTTAAATAAATGTTGGTGACTCTCAGTATAATTGATACTGTGTAGTGTAAGCAGGTGAATGGCCATCTAAAATAAAGTATTCTGTGAAGATGCAGATGTCTATTTCCCAGGAGACAAGGCACTATTTATGCGAAGCAAGTGGGATTTAACTTTGCATCTATGCATCTTCTGGGAAATAACTAGCAAAGCATTACATTTTTTAAAATTGTCCTATAATCCATAACTATTATTGTTCACAGATTTTTTTTCAGACTGTCAAATTAAGCATAAAGTAGCTACAAGCTACAATAGCTAAGGCAATTTTCAGAGTTTCTTTCTTTTTTTTTGGTACATTAATTGAGCACTAAATTGTCTTCAAAATAGCTTTAAAAAGGTTTACTTTCAGGATGTATATCATATTACAATAGGTACTTGAATGGAGTATTCAAATATATCTAACCCATCCACAATTCTGTCATTATCCCTCACCATATTGTAATACCCTCAGCTCCTATGTTAGCCCATTCCCCAACAAAGCCTAAGCCTCCTGTGCTACATTTCTATGATAGGCTTCCCTCTATGTCTTGTCTTTGTGACCAAATCACACTGTCTATATTTTTATATTTCTCATTTCAAATTATATAGTACAATACTAGGCTACACTATAGAGTGCACAGTTACACACACAAGTTGGAAAACATACACAGGTGCACATGGAAGGTTTATGTCTGAGAAGGTTCTGTACATGTGTGTAAAGTTTGCTGCCATGACAGGTTATGTTTGATTGATAGTTAATATTTGAAAATAAACTAAAAAATAATTTCAACTTTTTGTATTAAAAGAGGTTAATAAAAATGGTATGAACTGAAAGATGAAAATGTATTTTTGATTCAGTAAGACATGATAGAAATAGTTCTAGAAGCTTTAACTTTAATTTAAAATTCCTGTTTTAGTTTAATTCATCATTGTTCATCAAGGATCTCTTTGCGTGTCACCTTTCTGCACAGACTAGAAAGATAAAGTATTTGTCTCCACTTGCAATGAATGTATCCATTGCTAGTATTCAATTTTTGTAAAAGAAAAAACAAGTATTTCTATTGAATAATGGTTGCATAGTTCTTAATGTTGTTATGAAAATTTGTAACTTTTAATATATAATTCTGTATAGTTTGTGATAAATGATAAATACATAATATACACTTAATGCAGTTATTCACTATTTCCTCTGTCTTAGTTTGTTTCTTCATTGCTGTGACAAAATACTCTGACCAATACCAACTTAGGGAGGAAGGGGTTTATTCAGCTTACATCTCCCAGGTCGCAGTTCATCAGGGAGCTCAAGGTAGGAACTCAGCAAGAACCTGGAGGCAGGAGCTGGAGCACAGGCCATGGAGGAACACTGATTACTGGCTTGCTCCCCTGGCCCCTGCTCAGCTTGCTCTCTTATCCAACACAGGCCCACCTGCCCAGGGGTGGCACTACCCACAGTGGGCTGGGCCCTCCCACATCACTCCATAATCAAGAAAATGCCCCACAGACATGGCCACAGGCCAGTCCAATGGAGGAAATTCCCCAATTGAGGCTCCTTCAACCCAGGTGTGTCAAGTTGACGCTAAAGCTATCCAGCACATGCTCCAAGGCCATTTTGATTGATAGTAGAATTCAGAAGACTAAGAAGTAATATACAGATTCTTGTTCTTAATTCCCATTTTTAACTGAATAAATTGTTTCTAAAAGTGAGTTCACTAGTATAAATAGAAAGTCCTAATGAAGGCAGTGTGCTATGAAAACAGGTTTGGTTTGCATTAGGTTGAAATCTCCTGCCCATACCTGATGAGAAGAGTTAAAGTAAAATAAGATATAATTTAGATATGACAAAAATGTGTCATTTTATCATCTCATGATGCCACCAGAGGATTATATACATTGGTATTAGTTTATGTGTGACCAAACAACAAAATTATTTGTTTAGAAATGTAATTATATGATGAAATCCATTTTTATATTAAAGAATGGAAAGTGAAGTTCAGGGGGCAGGCGAGATGATTCCATGGGCAAAGCATGTTGTTCACAAGCTCGATAACCTAGGTTTGCTCCATGGAACTTACATAAAGGTGAAAAGAGAAAATGACACTATAAAACGTTTCTTTGGCCTCTACACACTTGCCTTGGCATGCAGGTACCCAAACACATGTCACAATAATACAGCAATACACATTAAAAAAAAGAAAGTGAAGCGCAAATCTTATTTTTGGTCTCATGAAGATATTGTCCAATAATATTGAACTTTAGATCATTTAATTTTAATGTAAATACAACAAATATAGATAACCAATTTGGATTAGTTTCGCTAATTATGCTATATTTCAGAGGACATAGCTTTTAAATTCTCCTTCAGAAGTTTGTATAAATAACTTTTCTGAGGATGATTTTCTCACTCTTATACTATAGAGAATATGATTGACAGATTAGGGAATATTATCAGTCATCACTAATTCACATGAGGATTTGTTACTGAGATTTACTGCATGTTATTTTTACTTTCCCAGTCTTTCCTAGGGGCCAAGTGTTTGCTATAGGGTAGGAGATGAAGTAAGGAATTTACTAATTCATATCAATCTTCAATATAGGTCCACAAACTTCTCCATAAAAAATTTCCTTGAGTGGCTGGAGAGATGGTGCAGCAGTTAAGAGTACTGACTGCTCTTGCAGAGACCCTAGTTAGATTCCCAGCACCCACATTGTGGCTACAAACCATCTTTAACTTCAGTTCCAGGGGAATCTGAATCCCCCTTCTAACCTCCGCGGCATTGCATGACACAGGTGCACTCACATACATGCAGGCAATATACTCATACACATAAAATAAAAATAATAAATAAAATTTAAAAAAATCTTCCTTGAATCTTGTATGTGGTATTCCCATTTGCTCAGAGAGCAAATGGTAAGCCAATCTTCCATTACAAAAGCCTCAAAGTAAGAAACATACCACAGGTATGTGAAATTTCAAAACTTATGAGTACTTCATATGCCAATCCCACTAAAATACAGTTCTCTATCAACTGCACATTTCTCATATTTAGTATTTAAAGTCAATGTAAACTCATTTTGTGAAGTAATATAAAAATATTTCTGATTGTCTAAAATCAAGAAGTTAAACTTAATTGGGATGTGTTGGCACACAGCTTTAATCCCAATACTTGGAAAACAGAGGCAGGTTGATCTCTGTGAGATCAAGGCCAGCCTGGTCTACATAGAGAGTTCCAGGCCAGCTGGGGTAATGGAGAAACCTTGTATTAATCAATTCATTCATTCATTCATTCATTCATTCATTCATTCATTCATTCATGCAAAGCTGAGTTCCTGATGGACTATCTTCAGGATACAACTCTGGTTGTTCTCTCCCAGCCTCTGCAGGTTCTTTCTACACACACCAGCCTCTGCAGCAGATTTTCCCCTCTCCTCAGCTATAGCTCATACTCGGCTTCATTATGTTGACCTCATAGGAAGGAAGGGGAAGAATTTGAGGTGGGTTAATTTCTTCGGCAGGACAGAGGCAGCTGACTTAACTCCATCAGAAGGAAAGTAATGCTAGTTCTCAGCTGAGAGACACGAACCAGTGTAGTCTTGGAGCACTGAGGAGTCTGAGCATTTGTCATTTTCAAGGGCCTCCACCTGGATTGTCCCTTTTACAGTCCTATTCTTTCTCAAGCTGAAACCTGACCTTGGCTTGGCTGTCTTGCCTTTCTTCATAATTTGACCTTTGCTGTTGTGGTTTAGCAATCTGCCTGTTAAGTTCTGGGTCATTTTCTCAATTTCCTATACAGTTTCCTTCAATGGTTGCTACCAAAGAGGATCTCTAACTTTCAAGTCTGTTTCTATTGGTAATTAGTTGTCCTTACTTTTCATTTCTTTGTAATTCTTCTTTCCCATATTACTCAAATGTGGCAATTTTAATAGGTAATGCATTAAATTTCACTACAGTCTTCAATTTATCATTGAACAATTGAATGCCATTTTGTGTACGGGATCTCTCTGTTCTGCACGACTAGCAACAGTGTTCACACTGACACCCAGGTACTCTGTGATTCAACTCCAAGCCACATCTTTGCACATAGTTTCTGGGCCCCTTTCCCTATGCAATCTACTCTAGATATATGTCAAATGTATTAGATTTTCATTAAGGAGCATTCTCCTGACAACATCAATGGGAGAAAGAGGGAAAATGGAGTGGGGAGTGAGAGCTACTACAATAAACAGCTTCTGAGAAAGCCAAGAACCTGAGCAAAAATGATTCTCAGATTGATTCCACATGAGGCTGAGCAAGCCAGGTGTTCTTCATAAACTGGTAGTTGCATCTGACTTACAGTTTCAGTAGCATGGATTTGGTCATGTAGATTTCAGCAGCTGATATATATATATATATATCATAAAACAGTCATAAAACAGTGTTTCCAATGAAAACAAAATGAATAGCATTCTAAGTAAAGTTCAAAGCTGAATAACTGGATCAAAACATAGAACAATGTATGTCCTGAAAAGAGTAATTTCATCATAATTAGAAAATTAATGAAAATTATTGGGACAGGTGTATAAAAACAAAACATTAAATATACTAGAAGAATTTTCAACCTGGACTTTAAGGAACTATAGAGAAAATAAGAAAAATATAATTTTATGATTTCAAAAATACCAGACCACCAGGAAGATTACAATAATCCACTTACCATGAATACCTAACTAGTCATTTATCACACCTATCTAGTCCTTTTTCATGCCTACTTACTACTCAAATTATTCATGACTTTCTGCTTTCTATTCTTCTGGACTATGGGAACCACAATTCTATTTTAAGTTCTATGAACTCAATTTTTTATAGCGGAATATATGTGATAGTAAACTTTATTGAACATATATGATAATAAATTTTATCGCACTGAATATTTGTGATAGTAAATTTTATTTTCAAACTTGATTAGATTGAGAATTACCTAGGGCATGTGTGATGTATACCTTTGGGTGTGTCTGTGAATACATTTCCACAGAGAATTAGCTGAGTGAGAAAGATCCATCCTGAATGTAGGCAGTGGCCTCCCCTGGGATGAGGATCCTGGAACAAACCCAGTTACTGAGGAGTGAATAAGCAGCCTCATAGCCTTGAAGCCACAGCTAGGAGCTGCTCCAAACACCATGCCTTCCATATTACAATGGGCCGTACCCTCCAACTGTGAGCCAAAATAATATTCTCCCTTCAAGTTTCTCATTATTGGGTATTAGGGCAAAATATGGCAAAGTAGATAATAAACCTATAAGTAACTTCAAGTAGTATTAATATTTTAACTATACCAACTCTTCCAATTTATGCATGAGCACAGAGCACCTTTCCATTTATCAACTTCTTTCATAACTGTTTTATAGTTTTCAGTAAATATTAGCATGTACCAGCATAAATTATCTGCTTGTATAAAATAAGTTCTAATGTACAATAGATAATTGAAAACATACAGAATCGAGTTTTGATCTCAGTTATTTGTGTTTGGAACATATTCAAGGCCAGCCTGGTCTACATAATGAGTTCCAGGACAGCTGGGTCTATAGGGAGACCTTGTCTCAAAAAGACCAAAAAAAAATGTAATTGAAAAATCCTCCTAGATTTGAAAAATCAAATGATGAACTTTTAACAAGCTGTAATCAAAGTATTGGGTATTTAACAACCATAGTTTGAGGCCTATACTAATGTGGTCAGAGGGACTTAAAGGATAGTTTTTGCTCCTTGCCCTCCAAGGTCAACTAAGTTCCAGAGGACTATGGAACATCTCTCAAAATGTCCTGCAACTGTGGTGAGTCACCTGTCTTCTTGTTCAGGGAGGACATGGAGACCCCATGAGATGGACTTGAACTAGTGTCCAGTCTACAAAGAAGAGGGTCAACTCAGAGGAAACATCCCATTCATGCTTCCAAGTGAAGACAGACATGATTGAGCAGGAACATTGACTTATCTTCACATAGATGCAACTGGTAAAAGAAAGGAGCCAGGAGCTCCTCCCAAGCCCATGTGTGCAGGGACATGGTGTCCTGACCTCCACCTCCCCCTTGTAAGATCTTGGGTATCTGTGGTATTTCCTGGAATTGTTTATTACAAGAACTTTCTCCTGATTCTGAGAAAAGGTGCACCTGACCCAAAAACTAGCCTTACAGTCAGGTGATCCCAATTATCATGTGTCCTGACTCCATCTCCTCTACTGTAAAGTATTTAAACCCTTGTCTCAAACAATAAAGTGGCAGTCGAAGTCCTTCCTCCCACTCCATGATTGGTGTGATAGTTTGTTCAATCCTGACGCCCTCTGCCCAGAATACTCGGAGCTTGACATGTTGGCACAGCAAGTGGAGGTCCCACTGAGATCTGAGGAAAGGAGGTAAGCAGACAGGGTCGTCCTTGGCCGGCGAGGACGTATTGGGGATAATACATAAGAATATCTGTAAACATGGGAAACGTATAAAGTAAACATGAACTGTAAAAGATGAAACATGAAGAGGAGGAGAGGAGGAAGCAAGAGGAGACTAAAATAGAGCCTATCGAGAGGATGACTAGATATTATGTATAAAATGTAACATTGATAGGCTAATAAAGGTGAAAAGCAAAACTATTGAACAGTAACATGATTGCAAGAATCTTAGGATAAATGATTCTAGGCAGAGAAAGAAAAGGGGACATTGGTTGTTTTTGTTTGGTTGGTTGGGTTTTGTTTGTTTGTTATATCCCTGTTATCCCATATGTTAGGTAAAGCAAGGTCAAATTTGAATTGGTTTTCTATGGACTTCTGTTCCTACAATACTTGAAAATCTTTAAGAAAAAGGTGAAAATTCTAGTATTATTTTTCCTGTGAGGTGGTTACTTTTTCTAGGACTAATTTTGAAGCAGTTCAGTAGATAAAGAAGGATGCATACACTGACTAGAAAATTATGTTTAAACAATTAGCTTATGAAAATGCAAACCAGTATTGCAAAGAAGTACTTAGAGCCCAGAGGCACAAAAGCCTAAATGATTACATCAGATTGTGTAAAGATGTGGATGTGCATTATATACAGGGACAAGTGATTGCAGCTGCGTTGCGCCCGTCAAAAGGTAGACTGTCAACAGGCAGCAGAGGGGATCGCAACTGCTTTAGTTGTGGAAGATCCGATCATTTCTGCAAAGATTGTTCCCTGTTGCATAATAATAAAGAGAGGGCGCCAGGGCTCTGTCCTAAATGCAAAAAGGGAATACATTGGGCCAATAACTGTCACTCTAAATTTGATAACATGGGCAATCTTTTACTGCCATCTAACAATCAGGGAAACTGGCAGAGGGCCCCACTCCAGGGCCCCAGAACCTCAGTGTATGGAGCAATGACACCTGCCAGAGAGACTCATGGCAGCGGCAGGATTCGTTTTATTCCTCAAACCAACCCCTTCATGTCTCCGACCTCATTAGAGGCACCCCAGGAAGTGCAGGATTGGACCTCTGTACCACTGCCAGAGCAGTGGTAATGCCACAAATGGGGGTTCAAGCTCTACCTACAGGTGTCTATGGTCCACTCCCCAGACATTCCTTAGGTTTAATTTTGGGTAGAAGCAGTACAATCTTAAAGGGCATCCAGATTCATCCTGGAGTTACAGACTCGGATTATGAGGGAGAATTAAAAGTGATGATCTCTACAAAACATGGGGTTACAATCATTTCACAAGGAGAGAGGATTGCACAACTAATACTAATCCCCCAATTTCTCACTAACAATAGATGCATGAAAAGATCTAGAGGAAATGGTGGATTCGGCAGTACAGGACCAGGAGTGTTTTGGGTTGCTTCCATGTCAAATAGACCTACTTTAGAGTTGAATATAGAAAGGAAAAATTTTATTGGTATATTGGACACAGGAGCTGATGTGTAATGCCCCTTGATTCTTGGCCTGCATCCTGGGCCTTGGAGCAGGGAAGGGCACAACTCCAGGGTATTGGCTGTGCACTACCGAGCAAAAGCCTTAAAATTTTAAAATGGAAGGATGCCGAGGGCAATAAAGGACACTTTCAACCCTATGTTTTACAGGGACTCCCTGTAAACTTATGGGGCAGGGATCTATTAAATGAAATTGGAGTAGTTCTTACCACACAAAGTCAGGCTAAAAAAGGAAAATAACCCAGAATATAAGATAATGAGAAATCTTGGTTGGAGTAAAGGTCGTGGACTTGGAATAAACGAACAGGGGAGAGCTGACCCTGTATCTCCAGAGGAACAGATTGTTAGATACCCTGGAAATCGATCAGATTTGGGCCTTTTTTAATACGGGTCACTGTTCCTCTGCCTGCAGCTATTCCCATCCAATGGAAATCTAATGATCCTGTTTGGGTTGAACAGTGGCCCTTAACCAAAGAAAAATTTCAGGCAGCACATGCCCTAGTGGAGGAACAGCGGCTTGCTGGACATGTTCCTTCCACCTCCCCATGGAACACACCTATATTTTTTATAAAAAAGAAGTCAGGAAAATGGAGATTATTACAAGACCTGAGAGCCATTAATGCCACTATGCAGCCAATGGGTCCATTACAGCAGGGCTTGCCCTCTCCGGTCGGAATTCCTAAAAATTGGCATCTCATAGTAATAGATCTAAAAGATTGCTTCTTTACTATTCCATTACATCCGAATGACCATTGTCGATTTGCCTTTAGCATTCCTTCTATTAATTTCATGGAACCTGCCTTAAGATTTCAATGGGTGGTCCTCCCCCAGGGCATGGCTAATAGTCCAACTATCTGCCAATCCTATGTTGCTGTAGCCCTGGACCCTGTTAGAAGAAAATTCCCTGATATGTATATTGTACATTATATGGATGACATT
>NW_008355454.1:305723-307745 GCF_000622305.1 Nannospalax galili
GGGTTGTAACCAAGGAGGCACAACAGGCTTTGTTGCTATTACAAAAACACTTGGAGCAAGCTCACACCCAACAAATTGATTATGATAAAGATCTTTTGTTTATTGTCATGACCTCCAAATTTGCTCCCACGGGGGTCTTTTGGCAGGATGCTCCTATCCTTTGGGTTCATTTACCGATCTCTCCATCCAGAATTGTTGTTGCTTATCATGAATTAATATTGCAACTTCTCTGGAAAGCTAGACATCTTAGTATTCAGACTTTTGGTAAGCAACCTGATAGTATTATTCTTCCATATACCAAAGATCAAGTAGCTCATCTCATAGAAGGATTAGATGAATGGAGCATATTTTCAGCCTCTACTACAGCATCATTTTCATCTCACTACCCACAGCATCAGTTACTGCAGTTCTTCAAACGACACCCAGTTATTTTTCCTTGCATAGTAAAACAATTTCCAATCTCCAAAGCCAAAACAGTTTTTACGGATGGCTCTCTGAATGGTAATGCTGTCTTAATCTATGATGGCCATAGGAGCCGTCTCCACATAGACAGCTGAGATTATTGCAGGTATAATGGCCTTACAAACCTTTCCCGATGAGCCTCTTAATCTTTATACTGATAGTGTTTATTTAGCTCAGATTTTTATCCAACCCTCGAGGATTAAAACCGAACCATATATGGCAAATGGATGTCACTCATCTTCCTTCTGCAGGATCCCAGAAGTTTCTACATGTTTCTATAGATACCTATTCAGGAGTAATTTTTGCCTCCTTGCATGCAGGAGAACGCACGATTCATGTTCAACAACATTGTCTTGCAGCCTTTGCTTACATGGGCTGCCCTACTCATATAAAAACTGATAATGGTCCTGCATATACAAGTTCTAAATTTGCCACATTTTGTGCTTATTATAAAATCACTCACTCCACTGGCATACCTTATAACCCCCAAGGACAAGCCATTGTGGAACGTGCTAATCAACTCGTAAAACAATACTTTCAAAAAATAAAAAAAGGGGAATATTGTCCTACGCCTACTGCACAACTGTCATCCATACTCTTTATTCTAAATTTTTTAATTGTGGATAAAACAGGACAAACAGCAATGGAACATCATCATTTGTAAATCCGCTACACCGTTGTTAGCACGGGTGAGGGGGGCTGTTTGTGTTTTTCCCCCAGGTGCTGATAAACCTATCTGGATTCCTGAAAGATATTGTCGAACGATCAACCCCCTGGAAGACCATGGAACATCTCAACAAAATAACAAAGGTGATGATCCTCATCCTTCTGACACAGACATGGAGCATACAGGGTAATGTAACTGCTTGAAGTCTAGTAAAAAACCCTCCCATATTAATGGCAGTCGGATTGCAAAGTTTATTATTTCCATCCCTACATGTCACTAACTATACGTTAGGATGGTCTGCTAGCAATGTCTGAATTCAACAACAACAATCAATCAATACTACATTTTCCCTTGTAGAAACACTCTGTTTCATGAAAAGACCTTTTCCATAATAGAGTTCAAAATTTAATCAGAGATGGTATACTCCCTGCTTCTCACTGCTGACCAAGCAATACAAACTATAATCTACCTAAGGTGCTATTGTGGGGAAACTGTATCTTTAATGTTGGAGAACTTCTCATAAAAGACAATAACACAACCCAAATGCGATGGTTTGGGCTAAAACCTTGCTTTAAAAACTCTACTAACAATAAGTGTAATTATTTTTATAGGGAACCTAACCAACTTGTTACACTCGCGTTTGCTAGAATCTATTATTGTGGTTCTTTTACATGCCTTGATGCTACCCCTTCTGATACTTCAGTAAGGTTCTAGTCCTCTCCCCCTTTTTCTTTGTATTATGGAACATAACTGCTAACACAACTTCGGAAGAGGTTCTTAATTGTTCTTACAGTAATTGTGTCCCGAGTAGCTGCTGGAATTCCTCTTTCACTTCTGCGCTGGTTGTGAGGATCCCTACACTTCTTCCTATGTCTGTGAATGTATCAGAAGAT
>NW_008355454.1:308379-310389 GCF_000622305.1 Nannospalax galili
TCCTACCATATCAGCAGAAGGACCATGGTAAGAATTGGAGGATGGATACAGAGGTGGGCAAGCTCCTTATCACTGACTGTCAATTTCATACTCATTATGATCTTTGTGTTTTTGGGTCTTGTGTAGAAAGCTCAGAAGAACTCAGTCCCAACAAACTGTTACCCAACAAGTCCTTTTAGGTTTTTACACAACCATACAGATGTCCCACAAGTGTGGTTTCAGATGCTACACAAAAGATGAAGGTATTCTCAATGACGGGCAACTTTCTGTGAGAGGGCTCCCGCCTAAGACAGGGAAGAGGTCTCCCAGTGACGGGTAAGGGTGACCCCTCCGGAACGACCTAAGACAGAGTTACCTTCCTTAGAAAAAAAAAAGGGGATGAGATGCAGGGACATGGCGTCCTGACCTCCGCCTCCCCCTTGTAAGAGCTTGGGTATCTGTGGTATTTCCTGGAATTGTTTATCACAAGGACTTTCTCCTGATTCTGAGAAAAGGTGCACCTGACCCAAAAACTAGCCTTACAGTCAGGTGATCCCAATTATCATGTGTCCTGACTCCACCTCCTCTACTGAAAAGTATTTAAACCCTTCTCTCAAACAAGTATAAAAACCCTTGTCTCAAACAATAAAGTGGCAGTCGAAGTCCTTCCTCCCACTCCATGATTGGTGTGATAGTTTGTTCAATCCTGATGCCCTCTGCTCAGAATACTCGGAGCTTGACGTGCTGGTGCGGCACATGTGGCTCCTGAGGAACAGATCCTCAAATGACCTTAAGTGTAAAACTAAATTAACTTTTTTTGGCCAACTGTATGGTCTTAAACACCCAAAAGGAAATTATAAGCAAAGAGTAAAGTCATCAGTATATTTCTTTAAGAGTTCAAGGGATTACACTTCCCAGACATTAGGCTTAAGACTCTATAAAAAGTTATTTAGACAATTATTTCTTATTGATGATTTTGTTCCAAATCAGAAAGTTCTGCTCAGATGTAAGACTTCAAATCTTGGTCTGCAATACTGTAGTACCCACCTGCAGCTAAGGGAGACAATTTGTTTTCTCCCCCTATCTAGAAGCCTTTGAGAGGGAACTGACACTGATTCTAACCACTCCAACAGCTATCAAAGAACCTGAAAGCAAATCCTGAATCCATCACTCTAGAATCCAGCCTTGGAAGACAAAAGAAAAATGAGGAAAAACCCAATAGAGAAATGCTTTTAGAAGCCCTTGTGAAGAAATTCCAATGGACATTTGAAAATTGCCCTGTTCTGATTGATTTTTTTTTCTAGTTCCCAGTCTAGAACTTGTAATGCTAATTGCTCTTGTCTTTACTTCTCCTTCACATCTCCTATTCAAGATTCAAAGACTTTCTTTTCCTCCTTGAGATAAGAGTTATGCAATTTGGGAGTCTTTTAGATAGACTCACTGAAGGGGTACTCCAATTACTTCACCCTGAGTCCCTGTTCAGCATGAAAGAAGCCAGAGTGGTATACGACCTGATTCCCTATTGTCAATTTGAGTAATCTCTTCAGAAGATGGTGTGATAAGAATAGGAGGTAGGAATTCGCTAGGCAGTTAGGGTAAAAAGATCCCAAAGAAAATTATCCAGTTTCTTGGATGAAACTCACAATGTCCTTGAGCCTCTTAGCAGCCTACTCCATTCCAAAGGCCAAAAATGTCTAAAATATTTGGGAGCCTTTATCTAATCCTTAAAAGATTTTAAGGTTACCTCTTCAGAACGAGGAATGTTAGAGAAAAGCCCCATTAAAAGAAATTAATCAAAAAGAAGAAAGAGTACATGGAGTTATCAGAAAAAAGTGATGGGGAGATATGGGAGGAGTTGGAGGGGAGGGAATGGGCATGAATTCAATCAAAATACCTTATATGCATGTATGAAATTCCCAATAATTTATTTAAAAAAAGAGTAAAATTAAAATATGTATATTGGATCACCATAAAATTATAAAATTTAAATAACAGATATCCAAAGCAATGTCTACCAAAATTTTTAGTTCT
>NW_008355454.1:310441-314916 GCF_000622305.1 Nannospalax galili
ATAAAGATAACAGTGATGATCTCAAATGTTCCATAGAGAAAATCTACATAAACAATTATGTTTCTTTGTAAAAGATTTATGTGATTGATAATCCTAGAAAGAATAATTAATATAAAGAGACAAATATAAAAAGAAAAATTATAAAAATCACACCTTGTAGTAGGACTACAAAGGGAATATCATTGCTAATATTTTCATTATTAAGTAGTAAGAGTATCTTATGAAGCATTCTATACCAACAAATTTGAAAATGGGTAGGGGAAATAGTTAAATATCTAAGCATATAACTTATGGAAATGCAAAATAGAAACATCAAAAATTCAATTTTTAACAAATGAATTCAATAACAAAATTCACAATAGTTAAAGACAAAATTAAAAGTATAGAACCAGATGGCTTATATGTGTGCATTATTCCTCACATATCAGCAAAAGGAATGACAATATCATGCAAAATTTTTCATGTCTAGGATTAAACAAAAGATCAGACAGTCTACTTGTTTGAATGAAACAATGTAACCTTGACATCAAAGAAGGACAAACACTAAAATGAGGGAAAACAATGGGGCAGCATTTCTCTTACAAATGCATACATTGCAAATAAACTATTAGAAAAATGAATTTCATATATTATACCATTGGTTCCTACTATGTAAATTTGCTTTAACATTTCCAGGAAAACTCACTGCATTTTACTATATAAGGAAATAAATGTTGATCATGGTAATGCATGCCTTTAATCCGAGCACTCACGAAGTAGAGACAAGTGGATCTATGTGAGATCACCGCCAGCCTGGTCTACATATTGAGTTTCAAGCCAGGTTGGGCTGCAGGGACACCCTATCTCAAAAGAGCAAAAAAAGCAAGCACGCCAAAGAAGAAAATAAAAAAGAAAAACAATGCGATCATACAGATTAATACAAAAGCGGCTGTAGAATTTAAATACAAAAAGGATACAATGGGACAAAAATAATAACTAGGAATAAAGGTGTATTTGAAACTCATTGACCACTCTGGTTTTCCTTCCCTTCCCTGCATGGTCTCACTACGATCACCTGGGTGTGCACTCATTTCTGAAAAGCTATGTTTGTCTAAGATACGGATGGCTTGGGTGGGTTCAATCCACTAAGATTCAGAATGTTCAGGCCCTGATATGAATTCTCAGACCATAATGACCCCTCAGGACACAGAAGTCCAGTAAGAACCATTTCAAACCAGTATCAACTTTGCCCCTTCCTTACCACAATCTGCAATTTTGTTAGGAATGTCTTAGGAAGAGGTAGAACTCAGAATTGGCTTCAAATGGTTAGAGAAGTGGCAGGCCTCATTAGTGAAGGGCACTGTGGGAAAAAGTGTGACCAAGATCACAGGTGCAGCATCAAGGACCCAGCTATAGTTGTGGCACAGATGAGGCCATGGTGGGTCAGCCCTGAAGACTTACCCCTAAACCCTCTTCTCCCTGCATAGAAGTCACAGCACCCAGAGCTGAGATTATTAGAGGAGGAAGAAGCTACATGAGAGGAAACTGAAACTAATTTTAGTATTAAATATATATTGTAAATCTATAGTGTCAAAAATATTAAGATTTACTTCAAAATAAATATAATAACATCAAATTTATATATGAGAATGAAATCTAAGGATATATGTTAAAAACTCTATGCTGAAAAACAGAAAAAAATCTGCAAAATTCCAAAATATAGTATATGGTTTTAAAAAATAAGTGGAATCAAGCCATGCTCGTGAATTATAAGACCCAATATTTTTGAGCAGTCAGTTCTTACTGTAGATAATTTGCCTGTATACTAACATTTAATCAAATTCTAATAAAAATCCTAACAAGATGTGTGGATTTGTGTAAAACTCCTAAAATTATTATGAAAATGCAGGCTATGAATAATTAGGACAGATTTGAAGGAGAATTAGTAGAATTTCTCAGTAAACTATTAGATTTCAAGACTTATTCAAATACAGTTGCAATAATTGAACTAGTGTAACAGAAACAAACAGACCAGAGAAACCGAAAGAAAATCCAGAAATAGACTTATATAAGCCCTAAGTAAAGAACTAAATAAAGATAGCATCACAATTCCACAAATAACAGCTTCATGGAAAATCTGATAGAGAAATGGATATCTTCACTTTATAACAATTCTGACCCTTTCACCAAGTCACACATAAATCAAATTAATCATTTCCACACAGATTTCAGGTTTAAATGGCAAAAGTTCTGTAGTTTCTATAACAAGATATAAAAGGATGTCTTCATGACTTTGGTTCATTCAAATATTTCTTCATACACATTAAAGCAAAGAAAAATATAACTGGTTAATTGAATTCATTAACATAATAGTCAACAGTCATCATAACAAAAATAGATAGATGAGCCAATTATGTGTGATGTTCCCGAACAATGCATATGACAAGTTTCATTAATACTAGACTACATAAAGAACACAAAAATTCAATAATTGGTCTTGACTTATAAAAAATAAAGTACATAAAAGGGCATGTCAAAAGGATGATATACTAATACCCAATTAGGATGTGTGAAGATGCAGGAAATAATTAGTCATCTAAGAAATGCAAATTAATTTAAACTGGCTACAATTTAAAAGAGAGAAATACTGAATGCTGGAAGGAAATATAGCAACTTGAATAAAGTTGCATACAACTACAACCGTGCAGTCCACAGATTTCTCTCCTAGTTCTATACCCATCAGAAATGACTGCATGTATATCAAATAATAATATATACAAAAATATTTACAAGGGGCTCGAGAGGTGGCTTACTGTTAAAAAGTACTAGTTGCTCTTGCAGAGGACCCAAGTCCAGTTCCTAGCACCCACATGGTGGCTAACAATTGTCTGTAACTCCAGTTTCAAGGTCTCCAACACCTTCTTCTGATCCCATGGGCATTGCATGACATGGGTGCACTTTAATACATGTGAGAAATACACTCATACACACAAAATAAAAGGAATAAAATAAAATATTAAAAAACAAAAAATATTTGTAACATGGTGCACAAAAGCTGAAGATAATCCTTAAAAGAGATGGATAAATATATTGCAGCATATTCATATAATATGTAAATTAAAATAAGAAGCTGTATATCCAAAGGAGTATATCACACACATATTGTGCTGAAGTGAAAATGAGTTTACGCTGTAAATTTACATCAATTTGGGAGCTAAACAGCTATTCTATTCTAACAGAAATCAGCAGTATTAATGTATAAGAACAAAAAGCAGACATTTATTAAATGTCCAACAGAGACATATAAAACATGTGTAAAGTACAGTATCCTACTTTGTTTCTCTATTGCTATGACAAAAACACTGTGACCAATACCAACTTGGGGAGGAAAGGGATTATTCAATTTACAACTCCCAGGTCACAGTTCATCAGGGAGCCCAAGGTAGGAACTCAGGGCAGGAACCTGGAGGCAGGAGCTGAAGCACAGGCCATGGAGGAAAATGGCTTACTGGCTTGCTCCCCTGGCCCCACTCAACCTGCTTTCTTATACAACAGGGGCCCACCTGCCCAGGGGTGGCACCACCCACAGTGAACTGGGCCCTCCCACATCACTCAGTAATCAAGATGCCCCACAGACATGGCCACAGGCCAGTCCAACACAGGCAATTCACCAACTGAAGGTCTCTCTGCACAGGTGTGTCAAGTTGACAACTAAAGTTATCCAGTACATACAGCAAAAGAATGAAGTGTAGCACTGGTTTGATAGCAGGACATGCTTCCTTGGTGAATGCCTAGACTCTGGCTGCTGTTGGAATCTGTAGAGTTTCACTGCCTCACTTCCACCTAATCAAGCAGGTTTTTTTTTTTTTTTTGTAATTAGCTGCCTATGCATACAAAACTGTTAGTATCTTTGGTAATATTAAGCCAATACTAAATACTTATGTAAATCAGTGCTCTGGAAATTTAAATTAAATGGTAAGAAGTACTAACGTGGTGAGGCCAGACCAGAGATGGAGGACAGGGAGATCCTTAGAAACAAGACAAGTGACAATATGTGGAGACATGAGTTCACAAGGAGGACAAAGTGTGTAGAAATGTTTGGAGGGTCTTCAATTCAAACAGCAATCCCCTCCAACATATTCCCTTGCTTGAGGTTACACAAGCTGTCTTAAAAGAACATGAGACTTTCCCACACAATTTTTGGTATCATATCTGATTTTAAATAAGAGTAACTCATAATTTACATATAGTAACACTCTATCTTTGTAATTTACCAAACTTTTGCATTGGTTTGAAAAGCTTTCATTTGGAAGACAGAAAAAAAATTGTATAACAAAGAGCTGAATTTGCACGAAATCATAGGCCTGTTACTTTAGGTTACACATCTTTCTCAGACTTCAACAGTTTTGCAATATTTTCCTGAAAACTTTTGGAAATTAAACTGGAACCTTCAAAATGAAGTAAAATTGTGCATCTATGAGTATAGACATGCACAT
>NW_008355454.1:315073-335823 GCF_000622305.1 Nannospalax galili
ACATGTATTATATTAGTATATCACATATGTTAATTTAGTATAATAATTTTTTCTCTCTTCCATTATACTGAAGTTTATAACTCCAAGATGCCTATTTGACTACTAGGATGTTCTTTTTTTAATTTTTAATTTCTTTTTAGTGAATTTTTGTGCATTTCATACAGAATATCTCAATCAAGCTAATTATCTTTATACCCCTGTCCCCACTGGCACCCTCCCATAGCCCCCCTCCCCCCTGCCACAGGAATTCATACATCCTGTCATTTCTGCTAAGGCTTATTTTGTCAAGTTAGTGTCCCCAGACTTTCCTCAGTGCAAATTCATCTCCTGAGACCTAGTCAGTTTATTTAGAGTCCCTCAAATCCCCAGGTACTGGAGTTATGGATGGTTTTTAGCCACCATGTGGGTGCTGGGAATTGAACATGGGTCCTCTGAAACAACAGCCAGTGCTTTTAACTGCTGAGCCAGCTGTCCACCTCATGTTTCCTGTATTTTGATGAGCCTCCCTTCTTATGTTCCTTGATTTGTTACTTTGTTTTTCTTTACATAAGTGTCCCATGACCAATCTTGGGATTTCTTAATTATTTTCAGCTTGCTTTTGGTTTTGGCAATCTGGGGAATTTCCACTATCTCCTTATTGCTCTCAGCTGCCCAGGAATATGGGTGGACTTAGGAAGGTAAGCACCACCCCAGAGGGTTGGCATTGGGGTGTTAGGGAGCTCTGGAGGAAAATAACCTATGGGATGTGTGTGGATAGATGGATAAATGAAAGACAGACACAGATGATGAAAGACATATATAAATAGAAGATGGACTGATGATAAACAGAATAGATAGATGATTGATAGGGGATAGATGGATGGATAATACACTAGAAAATGATAGGTGTTTGGACAGATAGATGAGAGGGATCTGACTAGACCTTAAGTGGATGGACTTGCACTGAGGAATGTCTGGGTACACTGATTTTGCGCAGTGGGCTTTAACACCCATGACAGAGTATACGGGTTCCAGTGGGGGACTATGGGAGGGTGCTGGTGGGGATGGGGGGTATAAAGATGATTAAGACTGTTGAAGATATTCTGTATGAAAAACAACAAAATTCAATACAAACAAATTTAAAAAAGAAAAAAAATTTAAGTTGTGTGAGTGAAAAGTTTGAATGATTTTGAGCATATAACAATCAGGTATACCTGGGTTTCTGCTCCCTGAATGTCCTGGTAGATAGCCAGTGTTAAGTTATAGATATGGGTCAACAAATTATAGTTGAATAATATCATATTGATATGTTAACCAATGGTTTTTGGAATGATTATTTCCCTCTTTATGATATCATCATCAAAAAATGAAATAATCCAATTTCAAATTAATTCATAGTCTTGTGCGAAGCAATTTTAAGTTCTCATTGGCTTAACTTACATTCTATATTCTACAGAAATTGAATTCTAACTGATCTATTTTGTGTTTCTGGGTGTGTGCATATGTTTGCAGGCCACTGGAAAGCCTCTGGTAGTGTTCTTCCCCAGATATTTTCTACGTTTTTGAGACAGGGTTTTTCAGTGGGATTTAGGATCGCTACTTTGTAAGGCTGGCTGGTCAGATAGCCCCAGCAAATCTCGTTTCCATCAACTTATTGGTACACCATAGACCACCATACCCAGTTTTTTACACAGGTGCTGGTGAACGACTCAGGTCTCCATGTCTGCATGGCAAACACTTAACCACCTAAATCACCAGAGAGCCTCAGAGGCTCTTGCTAATGTGTTCATGTCAATGGTTGGAATGACCTCTAGGGGTGCGGGGGCCTGAGGCCAGGGGCGAGGCAGGATGGTGCCTAGAGGAAACAGACGGGGCATGATTGGACTTGTCTGGCACCTAGAGGAAACGGCGGAACACAGCCAGACTTGTTTTGATGAATCGCTGATTGGCTCCTGTCATTTCCGTGCATCCTGGCAGCGGTGATCACCCCGCAAACACAATGCTATGCTATGGAGAGGAGACTGCATGCTCAAGTTCACCTTTAAAATGATTGGACACTTGGTTGGGGAGGGGATTTTCCTTTGCGGTTTTTGCCTTTATAAGCTCTGTAAACACCTGCAATAAACAAGTTCCTGCTTGACTGGCTCCCTCTCCTGTCTGATTGTCTCCCTGGGGGGCTGCAGGTAAGGGGCGGACAGCACACTTCCCTTTCCCCAGCTCCTATGTCAGGGCAGGATCCCAGACACCTGGCGCCCAACGTGGGGCCTGAAGACCACTCGGACCTGCTACGGGAGCTAATTGCTGGGGCTAATCGGGTGAGTACCGAGGGAAGTGAGACCCCCAAGAGATGGGTAAGGCAACAAATAAAAGTGAGGACCTGGCGCTCATGGCGCTGAGACATATGCTGGGATCTGGGGGGTAGGAATGATCTGATTCCTCATAGGGGAGGGTCTGGGAGGCCGCCCTGCATCTCCCTCCCTGGCTGCCCACTGACAATTTATTCCAGTAGGCTACCTGGGACTGACTTGAACAACTGGCTGGCGGGGCAGAGATCAATGGAGGGGGGAGCCACCCTTTGGGTTTTGCCCCGTGATCTCAGCCCTTGAGTCCTGTTTTCGGATCTGACCCCCGGGTATGCCGGCCTTTGCCAGGTGGATGGGGTCGCGGGGAAGATCAATGGGTCAAGTTTGGTGGGGAGGGAGTCCAACGTTTGGAGGTGAAGCCAGGGTGCATACTATGGAGAGACCTGGAAAGGGGGGGCGGAGGGGCAGACACCTGGGGGGCGCTGGTGGCAGCAGCGACTCTGGACAGGAGTCGCGCTCTTCCCGTGGATTGCCCTAGCTGTGGCGGGTGTCACGGCTCTGCCTGGGGAGCCCGGCGGGCACCTGCACGACCCCCCACCGCCCCTCGCCGGCTTTGTGCTGCAGCTGTAGTGGGTGAGAACGGGGAAGATAAAGGGGGGACCCTGGGTGGTCAGGATGAGCATGAGGGAAAGGATCTTTGGCAGGGGCCGATCTAGTCCATTGGAGCTCTCCGCTCCTGTGGGACTGGTCCAGGCTTTTCCGTGGACTTCAAACCCTGGCCCCAGTGCCCGGCCGCCTGGTGCCCTTGGGAGGCTGGAGATATTGGGGGAATGAGGAAGGCGGTGGCCAAAGGTGGCTCCAGGTCCCCCTGGGTCGAAACCCTTCTCCAGGGCTTGATATATCAACCCTGTACAGCCAAAGACTGGATGGACCTAGCTAAAGCAGTCCTCCCCAGCCCCTTGTTTATTAAATGGGCAGCACTATACTGAGAGAAATTTCGGGTCCAGGTGGAAAATAACCATGCTACCAACCCCCCTGTCCCTACCACTTTCAGCATGCTGACAGGGACCACAGACGCCTTTGCCACAGGTGCCCAGCAGGCGGTACTTCTGTCACTGTATACGGAACAGGTCAGGGCCCTTGGCCACAAGGCCTGGCATAAGTTGGATATGGGCCCTAAGGAGCCGCCCATATCGGGGATCCATCAAAGCTCAAGGGAGCCATTACATGAGTTTGTAGATAGGGTTGAAAAGAATCTAAAGAGCAAGTTTCCCCCTGGGCCACTCAGAGAACACTTCATAAAAATGCTAGTATGGGACGGTATGAATGCCAACCATAGGGTCGCCTGCTCGGGGTAAAAAGACCATTCCATTAACAGCTGGATCGTGGCCTCAAAGGACATAGGGACCAAAACAAAGGTGACTGAGGCTATGGCCACGGTCCTCAAGACAGACAGAGGCTCTAGCTACAGCCTTTAGAGAAGCCCTCACAGGCCTTGGGCCACAGGATAGACGATGGCCACGGTCCTCAAGACAGACAGAGGCTCTAGCTACAGCCTTTAGAGAAGCCCTCACAGGCCTTGGGCTGCAGGATAGGTGCCCCAGGGCTGAGGACTGCAGATGTTTTGGGTGCAGCCAGCCCAGGCACCTAAAGAGAGGCTGCCCACAAGGGAGAGCCCCTCTCAAGGTGGAGGGGGACAAGCCCAAGGCCCCATGCCCACGCTGCAGCAAAGGGTTTCATTGAAAAAAGGACTGCTGGTCCAGGTATGATGTGGAGACAAACCTTTAAACTAGGTTTGGGGAAACCCCCAGTCCCATCACCCAAAGGGGGAGGGCACACAGGCCCTGGAGGGCCCACCGCCCACTGGACAGTTCCCATCATCCCAGGGCTTCGCCCTAAGATAGACATCATGATAGATGGGCAGAGGTTCCGGGGCACTATTGACACCGGGGCAGATAGGACCATCCTGAGAAAGAAAGAAGTCCCAGGAAGATGGTCCATCAAGCCTGGCCCACAGGTAATGGGTGTCGGCAGCACCATGCTGTCATGAGAGCTTAAGAACTGGGTTTGCTGGCAGGACCCAGATAGTAATAAGGAAAAGATCAGACCTTTGGTGGCTGAGGGGCTTGCCTACAACCTCTTTGGGAGAAATCTCCTGGGGGGGGTGGATGTTTTTGTGACCACGGACAATAGGGAGTTTATCGAGGAGCTCCTCGATGATGAGGAGATGAACAGGGTTAAACACCCCCTTGACCGCCTCTCAAACTACAGGGAGGAGGAGTCTGAGTCTCCCTGGGTCCACCCCCAATTCTAGAGGCCACTGTTCCTCAAGTTCCTGCAATCTGATGGTCCCCAGGGAGCCTGGTTTGGGTGGAACAATGGCCCTTGCCCGAGACAAAGCTCCAGGCTTTTGAGGCATATTATACAGGAACAACTTATGCTGGGGCATATCCACCCCTCCATGAGCCCTTGGAACACCCCTGTTTCTGTCATAAAAAAGTCATCTGGCCAATGGAGAATGCTACAGGACCTCTGTAAGGTCAATGCCAGAATGACCCTGGAGGGAGTCCCCTTGAGGGGACTGCCCTGGATACCTGCTATTCCCTCAGATCTATTTCTCATATTTATAGACATCAAAGACTGCTTTTTTCCATCCCCCTACAACCCCAAGATTGTGAAAAATTCACCTTCTCTGTGCCTTCCATCACCTTTAGCATGCCTGATGAGAGATACGAATGGACAGTCTTGCCCCAAGGCATGGCCAATAGCCCAGCATTCTGTCAGAGCTACATGAGCGCTCTCTTGAGCCCAATGGAATCTTTGCCACATGCTACTGCATATGCCTACATGGATGATATAATTTTGGGGGCACCAAGTCCCCACCAATTACAAAAACTGTATAGGGGTACTCAAAAATGCCCCCAGGCAAGAGGGCTTCAAGTATCTGCTGACAAAATATAGACTGTCGCCCCCTTTAAGATTCTGGGGACTACACTGTTCATGGAGGGGGTGAGTCCCTTAAAGCCACAACTGGCTATTAAACCTAATATGACCCTGACAGAACTTCAAAAACTGTTAGGGAAGATTAATTGGCTACCGTCCTGGATGCCTGTCTCTACTGAGACACTGGAGCCCCTGTTCCAATTGTTAGTAGGCAAACAGCCGTCAGAGCTAATCCATCTAAACCCGCAACACCTAGACATTGTAGACATTTTACAGGGGGTTCCATGAAGCCCTGGACCAATCCCAGCTGGCCCGCTACATGCCTGAAAAGGGCCTCAAACTATGGGTGTTCCCTGGTCAGGCCCTAATGACATCTGTCCACACGAGGGGGGAAGCCCCTCCAATGGGTGCATACCTCCCTAGGGGACACTGCACGGGTGTATACACCCACAGACCAGTTGGCTGACCTAATTGAGAAAGGACAGGATATAGCCCTGAGATATTCTGGCATTGACCCCCACAAGATTATTATCCCTT
This sequence comes from Nannospalax galili, assembly GCF_000622305.1. Taxonomy (NCBI): domain Eukaryota; kingdom Metazoa; phylum Chordata; class Mammalia; order Rodentia; family Spalacidae; genus Nannospalax; species Nannospalax galili. Next base: position 320,836 of record NW_008355454.1, read on the forward strand.
ATTGGCTAAAGGACTTTAAATGGCTTTGCAAAAACAACAGCGAATGGCCATAGCCTTGGAGGGCTTTCTGGGAAAGTTGGACTGTCATTATGGCCCTCATAAATGGGTAACCTCCTTTCACACCCTCCACTGGGGGGCCCCCAGGCTTTTTGTCAAAAACCCTCTGACGGAGGAGTATAATGTGTTTACTGATGGAAGAAAATTCAGAGCCGCTGTAGTAATTTACCCGGTGGTAGGAACAGAACCAAAAATATACATTCACACTTACAAGGGCCCTGCTCAATTTAAAGAACTCATGGCCATTGCCCTAGCCTTGTCCAAAGCAGATGACCCCATAAAGTTGTTCTCTGACAGCCTATACGTAGTCAACCTTCTCCCAGGATTATTAAATTCTCATATTCGGCTAGACAATAACCCTATTACTCCCTAATGATCCAGGTTCGAACATTGTTAACAGAAAGAGGGGCCCCCATTTTCTTACAGCACCTTAGGGGCCACCAAGGATTGCCTGGGTTCCTCTCCCAAGGCAACGCAGAGGCAGACAAAATGGCTTCTACCCATATCCTATCAGCAGGCCTGGATAAAGCTCAACAACTGCATAATCATACCCAGGTAAATTGGCGGGGACTCCATAAGAAGTTGCCTCAAGTCCCCATCAAAGACCTAAAAAAGATTATACATACCTGTGAGTCTTGTCAACCCTTTTTACAGGTACCACCCCTCCAACAACCAGGGGTAAACCCTAGGGGGCTAAAGCCTAACTCTCTTTGGCAGACAGATGTCAAACATTATGCTCCTTTTGGAAAATTCAAGTATGTTTTTGCCATGCCTGCGTGGCACGAAGCTGATCTCTGAGCGGAGGACGTCAGGATTGAAGAGACAATCACATTTTTAGTGTAGCAGAAGAAGCCTTTATTTCTCAGGCCCAGGTTGCTTTTATACCCTAGCCCAGAAGGCAGCTGACCCAATGGGGGTGGGGGAGCCATCACATGACCACAAGGTCAGTGCCAGGTCACGGTGCTCTCAGGACCTGATACCAGAAAATGAGCTGGTAAACAATTCTGAGACTGAGGAACCACGAGGCCCAAAAGGTCACTGTGGGGGAGGTGCAGATGGAGGCCAGGACAGCATGTCCCAACATCTCACCCCTTTTCCTTTATATAACAGAAGATCCCCCTGTCTTAGGTTGTCCTGGAGGGGTCATCCCTTACCCCTCATTGGGAGGCCTCATCCCTGTCTTAGGCGGGCGCCCTCTCTGTGGAAGTTTGTATAGCATTTGCAGCCAGACCTGAGGTACATCTGGATTACCAGATGACAAGCTTAACAGGACTTGTTGAGTGCCCATCTGTTGAGACCTCGTAGATCTCATCCATTGGCAAAGGACCCAGAGCCCAACGACTATGGCACTAAACCCTAGAACAGTCAGCAACAATGACCCCGTGCACCGCTGAGCCCAGCCTCCCAGCTGGACCATGGCATTCCACCAACCTTCAGTTGATGTAGGGGGCACCCTAGTAAAATTAATTCTTACAATTTGAGGATCTAGATGAGACGTAAAATTGAGAAAGGTTACATTCCAGGGACCTCTCATATAGGCACTTAACTATTTTACAATTTCTGGGGCATTAACAACATGACCAGGTGTTACACAAACAGAATGATAAACATGAGAACAGGACACTTGTTGCGTCATCCATAAGGCGTCAACCTGCTCCTGCAGAAGCGCTGTTGTAATGACACAATCTCCCCACATCAAAGCATCTAGAAGATCAAAGTTAGTGGTCAAAGGCCGACAGCAAGGGGCTTGCTCCAGACCGTTTGTTCACTCAGGGCAGGATTCATCAAGATGATTGCTGCTGGCGCCTGTAGAATCAGCGTTGGTCTCATCAAGGTTGGCCTCCACTGGATGAACATATCTTTCAGGAACCCAAATGGGTTTCGCTCCCCTGGAGGATAAACACAAACAGCCCCTCTCACCCTGGCTAATAAGCGTGTCAGCTCTTTCCACTGCCTGGATAAGGGATCTTTTCATTTTACCCATCCCAGGGAGTTCTTGGCCCTGGACCAATGCCTTTCCATAGCTGAATACCCTTTGGTATCCACAGTGAGAAAATTTAAAGTAAATAAGATTGAGGATAACGCGCACTAGGAGAGAGAAGATATTCCCCCCTCTTTCCTGGTCTAGATCATCAGCAGATCCCAAAGAGCAGCGGGTTTCCACCTCCTGTATTTCTTGCAAAACTTCCTTCGCCACCTCAAGTTCTTGTCTTACTTTCACTTTGTCTATTAATAAAGCCTCTCTAACCTGGCTCCACAAAGAAAATGTAGCTATTGGGAAGGTATCACTGCCTTCCTTTTGCAACTTCTTTTGACAATCCCGTCTTACTTGTTCCCAGTCAGGGATATTTAGTCCCCCTCCAGTTAGGAACCAGGGACTGGCCTCTGCTATTGTTTTAATGAATGTGTCTACTCTCTTTTTTACTGCTGTTCCTTGTTTTCCTTGTTCTTCTAGCAGTTTCTTAACCTAATATTGCAATTCCTGTTTACTGCTAGTATTACCCATGGTAACCCCAATATGCCCCTGCCGGCCTAGGATGACCCTGTCCACTTACCTCTCTTTCTCAGATCTTGGTGGGACCTCCAATTGCCATGCCTGCGCGGCACAAAGCTGATCTCTGAGCGGAGGATGTCAGGATTGAAGAGACACACTTTTAGTGTAGCAGAAGAAGCCTTTATTTCTCAGGCCCAGGTTTCTTTTATACCCTAGCCCAGAAGGCAGCTGACCCAACGGGGGCAGGGGAGCCATCGCATGACCACAGGGTCAGTGCCAGGTCATGGTGCTCTCAGGACCTGATACTGGAAAATGAGCTGGTAAACAATTCTGAGACGAGGAACCACGAGGCCCAAAAGGTCACTGCGGGGGAGGTGCAGATGGAGGCCAGGACAGCATGTCCCAACATGTTTTCGTGTTTATTGACACATTCTCACATGCCTGTTGGGCTACCGCCCATACAGGAGAAAGGTCTAGACATGCTCAGTCTCACTTCCTCCAGTGCTTTGCCATGCTGGGATTACCTGAAAGGATTAAAACTGACAATGGACCATGCTTCATAAGTAAAAGCTTACAAGACTTCTTATCTTTATGGGAAATCCACCATAACATGGGGATCCCCTATAACCCCCAGGGCCAAGCTATCATAAAACATAACCATCAAGATTTAAAGGCCCAATTACAAAAACAAAAAGGCATAGTAAGCCCCCACCAACAGCTATGTTCAGCCTTATTTACCATCAATATCCTCAATATTCAAAAAGGTCAATTGGAATCTTGATTCCAAAAACATTGGGGATGTCAGGAGCAAAGACCAGAGGTATGGGTCAGATGGAAGGATCCAGTAACGTAACGGGACAATGGTGAGGACCCGACCCACTCCTTACTATGGGCAGGAATAACCCTGAACCAAAGGTAACAGCCTTTTGATGAGGATTTCTGTGTCTTACAGGATGGAGTATTTTGTATGGAAGGCTTTCATTGCCGTGCTCACCGCTGCTGCTCTGGCCATCATCATCTTTATTGTTACCATTATTATTCAAGATCCGATCAATAGATGGCTGACCAAAATCTGTCAATAATGCTTTTGTTTTCCTCAGGTGTCTCTGCTCAGTTATCAAAAGACAAAGACAGATGAAGAAAGACCTGGTCCAACTTGCCCTGGCCACCCAATCCCCCTCGGGCCCCTCCTCAAGACAAATCCAGGCATGGATGCTTGAGCTATCCTGAAGGCCCAGGTTGCTTTACCCCCTTATGGGATAGACCCCCATATATTAACCACGAAAGGGCATGGCTGGTCCCAATGATGGGTAAGACCCTCACAGACTGATGAACCCAAGACAGGGGGCCATGAGGGCAATCATGGTTACCCAAGGACAGGCAACTTCAGTGCCTGACAAGAGGCAACCTAAGACAGGGAGGCCATAGCAACAGAGGGGGATGGGGACAGTGTGCCCCATCCCCAGGGGTTATCCTTAAGGAACCTCACTTTTAAAACAAAGTAGGGGGAGAGAGGCAGGGGCCTGAGGCAAGGGGTGAGGCAGGATGGTGCCTAGAGGAAATGGCCAGGCCGTGATCAGACTTGTCTGGCGCCTAGAGGAAATGGCTGGAACATGGCCAGACTTGTTTTGATGAATCGCTGATTGGCTCCTGTCATTTCCGTGCATCTTGGCAGCTTGTGATCACCCTGCGAACACAATGCTGTGCTATGGAGAGGAGACTGCATGCTCAAGTTCACCTTTAAAATGATTGGACACTTGGTTGGGGAGGGGATTTTCCTTTGTGGTTTTTGCCTTTATAAGCTCTGTAAACACCTGCAATAAACGAGTTCCTGCTTGACTGGCTCCCTGTCGTGTCTGATTGTCTCCCGGGGAGGCTGTGGGTAACAGGCAGACAGTGCAGTTCCCTTTCCCCACCTCCTGTGTTGGGGCAGGATCCCCGACATAGGGGGAGGTAACACTGGGCAGAACCCTAAGTGTCCCTCTATTTTTTTAAATATGGACTTTTAAGAACACTTAAACACAACATAGCAGATGTCTCTGTTAAAAAACCCAGAATGGAACTGAGGAACTGGACAGCAGGCCCCAACCTTAGCTGAAGAACTATAAGCAGCTGATTACTGCTTGGTGAGAGAGAGTTGATTTTCTCTAAGGGAGAGATTCTATACAGGCTGACTAGACACAGTCAATAAATTTGCACTAAGAGACATTTGGAAACACAAACTTCACTTAATAGGCTTTAATGTATATGACAGAATGCATGAAATCCTGTTGGGGGGGGTCTAAGGGGAGTACAGATGAAGAAAGGGGTATAAAGATGATAAAGATGTTTTAAGATTGTTTTGTATGAAATGCAAAAGTATTCAATAAAAATATACATTGAAAAAAGTATAAAAACACATTTTAAGTGAAGGCCTGAGCCACAGCTTTGAAAGAGTTACTGTCCCAAAAGACAAATTTTTATTCCATAACATAAGACTGGCCTGTGTTACTAAATTTCTTGGTTTTATCTTGCTCATTGACATCTTCTTGTGAAAATCTTTACCAACCTATGGTGCTACATGAAGAAAATTATAGTTTCCCCCTCATTTAAATAACACTTATCTATAAATTAAACAGGGTTTTTAGAGAGGTATAACAATTACCTAAAAATAAACACAGGGCGGAGAGATGGCTCAGTGGTTAACAACACCAACTGCTCTCACAGAGGACCCAGGTTCAATTCCCAGCACCCACATGGCAGATAACAACTGTCTGTAACTCCAGTTCCAGGGATCCGATGCCTTCTTCTGACCTCTGTTGGCATTGTAGAACATGGGTGCACTTACAAACATGCAGGCAATACATTCATACACATTAAAAATAAGATAAATAAAATATATTTTAAAAATAGCACTCACTAAAAATTCATAAATGACTATTATATAGGGAATGCATTATACTTTATTCTCTCATTTTATGTGTATGTATGGGTGCTTCTGTGCCAGTGTGTGCGGGTGTATTAGTCACTTTTCTGTTGCTGTGATAGAAACACTGACCAAAGCAAATTATAGAAGGAAGAGTTTATCTGAGCTTATGGTTCCAAGGGGCAAGAGTCCATCATGGCAGGGAGGCATATGGCAGCAGAGGTGGCTGGAGTGGTGGAAGCTAAGCTCTCACATCTTCAAGCAGGCACAGGAAGTAAGAGAGCGACTGGAGAGCTGACAAGGCTTAAGAACTCTCTAAGCCTGCCCCCAGTGATGTGCTTCCCTCAGCATATTCATGCCTTTAAGACCTCCCAAAACAACGCCACCAACTGGTGACAAAGTGTCCAAATACTTGGAGTCTATGGGGGACATTTTCACTCAAACCACCACAGCTGGTAAGGATAAACATGTGTGAACCTGCTTGTGCAGGCCTGAGGACATCTTCCTTTTTCCTATACAGGGTCTCTTACTGGCCTGGGATGTCACCCAGGGATAGACTAGCTGTCCAAGTGATTCCCAGACTGTCTCTGCCTCCACAGCTCTGGGATGGCAACCAAGTACTACCATGCCCTGCTTTTTAAAAACTAAAATGTGGTTTCTGTGGACCAAACTCAGGTGCTCATGAATTCAAGGCAAACATTTTACAACTAAACTACCTCCTTAAAACCTATTAATTCATTTTAAACTATTTATTATTAAAACAAAGAAAATGGATTTTATCACTAATAGTAAAAAAATGTAATAATGTTTGCTTATTATGAAGTACACTTCATTCAAAATATATGCTAGTTGGCTGGTTCAATTTTGGTATTATCATTATATAGGGTACTAAAACTTTTTAAAAACTTAAAAAAAATTTTATTGAATTAAATTTTTGTGTGTTTCATACACAAAATCTTAGTCCTCTTTATGCCCCTTCCCCTGTCTGGCACCCTCCCATAGCCCCCAACTGGATATCATGTATTCTGTCATTTATGTTAAGGTCTATCGAGTCAAGTTAGTATCTCCTGATGTCCCTCAGTGTAAGTTTATCCACTGATGTCTAGTCAGCCCATCTATAATTACTCCCTTGAAGAAGATAAGCTCTTCCACAGCCAATAATAATCAGCTGCCCAATAGTTCTTTGGCTGAGATTGGACCTGCTGCCCATTTCCACAGTTCTGTGCTGGGTTTCTCTGCTTGAGCTCAACTGGGTCTTCTGCATGTCTTCACCATATAGCATTTGTTTTAAAGTTCTGAGTCTATTGAGAGCTATATTTTTCTTTTGTGATTAATTTTTCTATTATGTAGATAGATGACATGATATGCAACATTTTAATTACAACTTCTGGGTTGCCCTGCACTCCCAAATAAGATAATCCTAATGTAGGAAATTCAGTCTTTATAAATGCTTCTGAGTAATCCACTGAGGCCGACAGATCAATTGCTTTTGAGAACATTTTTACTTCATGGGTAGGTTCATTTTTATTTTTTTTCAGGTAAACAAAGGTCAAAGTATCAGCCCTCAGGGCTGTTCTTGTAATTCTGAGTAGCAAGAAAACATTTTGCTGAAGGTTGTTTTTTAGGGTGGGTGGTTATTTTGGGAAGAGTTAGTGTAAGGAGTAGATATGATCTAAATACATTTCATTCATATATGAAATTACCACAGGATAAACACAAATGTAAAAGTGGGGGATACTGAGCAAACTTCACTGTCACAATGGAGGTCTATTGTGGATGGGTCTTTGAATTTGAAGACCTGGCCTAAGAACAATAATTCATTGATAACAGAAATATACAGCTAAACAAAATCCATGGGACATCTATTCAAAGAACATCATCAAGTAGCAATGAAGAAGTGTGTTTCATTCTATTTAAATTCATTTTCTTATTAATATGTTTTATTATTAATTTACTTCTTTGTCTGACTCTCTGTCACTAGCAGACACATTGTACTGAACTTCTATATAGTAGTAAGATTTATATGATACCACAACCACCAGTGATAATTTTTGCAAAGTTGAATGCAGTTCTGGTTCACATTACATTAACAAACCATCCCAGACATCCAAGAGACACCCAGGTCCGTTTTTGTTTTCTCTTTAACTTTTGTCTCTGCATCTTAATTATTTGGATTTAACCTGGAAACAGTAGAGAGACCCAGTGAGCTGTATGTATCACTTTAAATTATTATTTGCTCCTCTATCAGTAGTACTCTACAGGTGCCTATACAGGAGCTGGCTGTTTAAATCCTTATCTCTGACACCTTGTGCAGAAACATCCTGGTTCAACAAGAAACTATGGGCATTCCTAGGATGCAAAACATTCATTCCCAAACAAGGAAGTTCCCAAACTGAATGATAGCTGTTCACCACCTACGTCCTGCTACAGACTGAGAGCTGGTGAAATTTATAGATGGATTTCATTGAGGTGTGAACAATTTGACCTAATATTTTCAGTACAAATTTGTTATTAAACAGCTACTAAATTCTGATGCCTCCTAATGCTGAGTGACAAATATCACTTCTTATAGTTCATGAACCAAATTGCCTTAAGTGAAAATGAGCAATAAAAATTTTCCTATAAACATGTTTTACTTAACATCAAATAAATCAACAAAACTATAAAAATTTCTTTCAGTGCACTTGCACCAAATAAGTTGAGAAGCAAATTTTTCATCTACAGGAATTGGCAAAATATTGTGAAAGGGCCCAAAAGATTGATGTCTAGCTCTCTATGAAGAAAAGGATGTGTTAATGAAGTTGCCTCTATTTCCCTTTTCTATGGATTTACAGTTTAAAAAATCACCTTTTTGTCACTGACATTTTGCTATTGATGACTCGTAACATTGTCAGTTTTTCTTTCTTCAACTACTTTAATACTCCAATGAAAGAAGAAAATAATTTCTTATTTTTCCAGTCTCCATTTTCCACCAGTCACATGAATTCCCATCTTCACATTTGTATTAGGAAGAAGTGATGTTACTTACACCTAAGAGCAGAGAACTCCAGAACTCCAAAGAAATAAGGAGAGGATAGATCTTTTACATGTGGGAAATCATGCACAAGAAATAAGCTGTTAGTAATTGCTATTATGGAAGGAGAACCTGTAAGCTTTCTGTGAACAAGTAAATAAATGAACAATAACATAATAAAATATTATAACTTAAACCCAGGGATATAACTTTAGATATAAGGAGAGAGAAAAGGTAAATATTAAAGTAGCAGAGATATAGAAAGAAAATGGGTTAAATTTTTGTATCAATAAAAATGCCTTTATTTCATTTGTGCAATTATTGTTTTATTCATTTTATTAGATAAAATATTTCTGTTTGTGGACATGATTTTTAAAAATGCCCAATTTTACTAATGCAACAGAATTTATCCATCTAGGATTAACTGGTTGCCCTGAGCTGCAGTTTCCTTTCTTTGTGCTTTTCTTTCTTGTCCACATCATCACATAATGAGCTGTGGCACCATTGTTTTTTTAGAATGTGATGGCCTTAGGGAAAATGCTATTAGAAGTTTACACAACTCACAGAAAATGATTCCACAGAGGTATAGCATAGCAGATAAAAGAAAGGGGCAGTGTAGAGCATCTGTTTAATATTATTGTATATAAAAATAGTCCATATTTTAAAAAATGCAATAGAAAACATAAATCTCATCATGGCTGAGATGCTAGAAAAGGAGGTTTAATTATGCTTTAAAATGGTGGTGTGTGTGCCTTCTTAGTACACGCCATTTCCACTTTTTTATAAAGTCTATTTACATTAATTTGATGTTCTAAGAAAAGAACATGAAACTAAAAATTCATTTAAACAAAGGAACTTATTTTTCAGCCTGTCCTTTATGAGAATGTTATTGATTAGTAAATACCAAAATATATTTACTTTACTAAGGGTTAAGAATTTATGACATTCTTTGCTTTGAACATTTTGAGATCTCCAGCTATTTTGATATTTTGTGTAATTTGGGTAGAAACAGAAATTATGATTTTAGCAGGGCAGTAGAGTATTATATTTCTTCGTTTTCCGCTTTCATTTTATTTTTTAAATTTTTATTTATTATTTTTATTCTATGTGTATGAGTGTATTGCCTGCATGTAGGTAGGTGCACCCATGTCATGCAGTGCCCATGGAGGTCAGAAGACATCATATCCTTTGGAACTGCAGTTACAGACATTTGTTGGCCTCCATATGGGTGCTGGGAATCAAATGCAAGTCTTCTGCAAGAGCAGCCTGTGCTCTTAACCACTGAGCCATCTCTCCAGCCTGTTTCCAGCTTTTAAAACTCACGAAATATAAAATTTTTCTTTACCTATAAAGGTTGTTTACTTAAATTTAATAATTTGTACTGTGTTAGCAGAATCCCTAGATATTTATCTTGCACCCTAAATTTACATTTTGGAAAACCTGAGATTACTATTAAATTCATGCCATATAAAGCAATTAACACATCAAGTCCTAAGCACAGACCCAGAACCTCAAAGTTCCCAATATGTGTATATGTATTTGTGCATGGGCACATAAGCATACAAATGTAAATGTGCATGTGTGGGTAGATAGACAAATATAACATACATGCATCTTATGACTACATTTTATATTATGAAGCCTCATAGGAAGAAATTTTAATATTTTTATTTTACATCCATGTTTTGCCTCCATGTATGTAAATGTACCATGTACATGCAATGCCACACAAAGGCCAGAAGAGGGTGTCAAATCCCCTGGAACTACAGTTATTGATGGTTGTTAGCTGCCACGTAGGTGCTGGGAATCAAACCTGAGTTTTCTGGAAGAACAGAAAGTGATCTTGACCACTATGCTATCTGTTCAGCCCCTAGAAAAAATTTAAACTCTTTAATTCTGGTACCTCACAACATTCAGTTAATTTTTTTTCAAATTACTGATTAATAAAACAATAGATATTTGTTTTGAGCTATTTGTGAAATGGACAGTGGATTGGAACTGTTAGAAAAACATGGTGGTATACTTTAGAAAGCAAATGACAATGTGTAATGAATCATAAAGAGAAACCAAAGTCTGGGCATGGTGGTTCATGTGTTTTATCCCAGCATTTGTGAGATAGAGGCTGGAGGAACACAAATTCAAGATTATTCTTGGCTGCATTGTGAATTTGAGGCAACTCTGAGCTGCATGAGACCTTAGTCAGCAAAACAAAACAGATATCCAATTGTATTTTTTACTTGATAGAGATATTAACAATGGGAATAATTAAGATGATAATGTTTAACGTTATAATACATATACATATATTTGTAAAGCTATCCTATGAAATATTTTCTCTCCTATTAATGCTCTTTCATATTGTGTTTGTTTTTTGTAGCTTGTTGCTCGTTTGTTTGTTTTTTATTTGGTTTACCTCCTATTATTTTGAATCAGGATCTCAAGTAGCCCAGGCTGTCTTCAAACTTGCTATGTAGATGGCCTTGAACTCATCCATGCTCCTGATCCACCTCCCAAGTGTTGTGACTACAAGTATGTATCAACATTCTTGGCATATGTCTGGTTTTAATATATTAATTTTTAATATGCATTTCAATGTTAATCTCATTTGACACATAATTATATATGCACATTGAGTGTTATTTTAAACATTATTTTGACAAAGAATTTTAGATAAATTCAACAATTTTTGTTAACTATTTAAAAGAAAAAATTTAATTATGCTACCATGAGATTACTTTTGTTTTTTAAGTAATTGGTAGTGCACGTCTACCACACAATTTATTTTGCTTTAGCTAGAATTTTCATATGCCTTCTAAGAGACTGATTGAGGAACTTGGTACTAAGGAAAGATAGGTATAGTCAGCCTATAAACTTGAAACGCACACCATCGCCCTCACTGTGGAGAGATGAACAGCAGAGTCAAGTGGGAATTCCACATGCATTTATAAATTTTCGTATAGCTACTGAGCATAGCACAGAGATCTAGGAGACACGTGTGACTGAAAACATGTGCATTGCCTGTCCTTTCATATCACTTAACATCTGGTAGAAGCAGAAAATACTCAGGCAATGACAGTAGAGACATATGTACAAGAACAACAGTGAAATGGTACTATGAGACCTTGCAACGAGGAACTGGTCGAGATAGATTTCTAGTCAGGAAAATAGGGAAAAACTTGAATTGAGATTTGAAGAAAGGAATTAAGTAATTAACCTGGAAGGGAAAACACTCCAGGCTAAGAAAAAGGAAATCCTATATTTTAAGAGCTTTAGCAAGGTTATGGGCCGAATATGAAAAGCCCTCAGAAAAGTCTCAGGTGTTGAAGGCTTGTCCTCTCTGGTGTTGCTACTTAGAGAGGTGGTGGGAATTCTAGGATGTGGTGTCTATGTAGTGGAGGAAGTAGGTCACAGGAGTATCACTTTGAAGGTTATACTTTGTCCTGGTTCCCTACTCCCTATCTCTGCTTCCTGTCCACCATGAGGTGAGTTACTTTTGTCACCATGATGGTCCTCCTCACCTAGAACTCACAGAGCCAGAAACTATGATAGGAATCCTCTAATTTTATGAACCAGAATACATGCTTTCACTTTTAAGTTGTTTCGATGAATACTAAAAGCCTGCCTAACAAAAAGGAATTGTACAGAGAAATGGTCATTCTGGCAAGAGTTAAGACACTGCTGGGGAAAGGACACAAAAACTAGGGAGCAATATACTAAGTTACATACTGCAAAAAGCTAGAAAATGATGAGACTATTGGATACATACATAATCAAGAGCACTGCACCCCAGTGTAAAGTGAGAGATACAGGGAAACAAAGACAGCTAAACTAGGACACATTTTGAATAATGTGTTAAGACACAAAAAGGAGGTTGGTCAGTGAACAGCATCAAGGGCTTGAATCAGCCTTTCTTCCCTTTTGCTATCCTTTCTATGAGAGGAAAAATAAGAATGGGAATACATAGCACTTAAAAGAGAATTTATCTCATAAGGCAGTTAAGAGATTGGGTCAATAAAATCATGCCCCTTCCATTAGAGAATAGGCAGAGACTATTTTTATATTAGGGTTATCATGTAGATAAGTATGTATTTTTAGTTTTATACATGTTGTCAAGAACATAAATTCATCCCAGGTGCTCTCCCTTTGTCCTCTCAGAAGCAGGTGGTTTAAGTTACGAGCTAAGAAACAGGGTTGTGGGACAACAATAGCTAAGGATGTGAGAACATTTTTAGGTTGAGACACTGTGTGTTCCAACATAGGAGTTGAGCTGGTCAGTAGTCAGAGAAAATTATTGAATATTGTGGGGACCAATTTAAAGTTGATATCCATGAATTAATTATATATCCAATCTGGTCTTTTTCTGTGGCTGTTGCTGATACTGATCTTAATTGCTAGGGTTCAGAGATCTAGAAAGCATGTTTCTAACAAAGAAAATTTATTGAGATGAAGCTTCAAATTCAGTAGCAGCTTGATTTCTCCTTTTTTGTTCAACAAAGCAGATACATAGTGTTTTCAGATATAAGATTTTACTATTAAGATCTGGTGGGTAATGAAGGGCACCAAGTGCAGTGACAATAGCCAGCAACCTTTGAGAATCGATTGGAACCCTGGTCAACAACACCAAAAAAAGAGGGCATTCACAGCATTGGGCTTTTCTTTTCTTAGCCTATGTGTCTACTAGGACCACTGAACACCTATTATAGTATACTTACATTTAACCTTTTTACATTATTATATGTATATACAGAAAGAAGCTTCTGCAGTGGGTTTCAATATGACTCTCTGAAAAGGTCTTTCATGTTAGCTGCCTTTGCCTTTCTCCCTCTTCTTTCCTACCCTTCCATTCCCCACCACAGCAAACCTGTCCTATCCCATCATTCTACTTTACCCATTTTTATCACTGTATTCTATTTCCCAAGCCATGAAACACTTCCGCCCATACTATCTTATTAGTTTCCTGGCCTCTAAAAACTTTCCAATTGAACCATACCTAACTGAAGAATCAGAGGTAACATACACTTCTAAAAGAGAACATGTGCTGTTTGTCTTTGAGGTCTCGGTCACCTCAATTGGGCTGACTCTATCCAGTTCCATCCATTTACCTGAAATTTTCATAATTTTGCTTTCCTTTCTTTTCTTCTTTTCTTTTCTTTTCTTTTCTTTTTTTTTTTTTCTTAATCTTTCTGAGACAGGGTCTCCCTGTAGCCGCAGCTGGCTTGGAACTTGCTATGTAGACCAAGCTGGCTGTGAACTCACAGAGATCTACCTGTCTCTGCCTCCCGAGGGCTGAGATTAAAGATGTGGGCCACCACGTCCGAGGAGAAGTTGTTATGAATGTTACTGGCAGAGAAATACAGTTGTCAGTCTTACCCAGTTGTCAGCTTTGGGAACCACATGACAACTGGCTCAGCAAAATATGTCCAGTGGTGCAACTGTGGCATAAATCTTATGGGAGTAGTCAACCACTTTCTGATTGGATATAAGGCCCATTTCACAAGATGGAGCCCATACCTGACAATGTTATCAGGGCCAAGAAAATATGTTTACATAGGTCATAGAACATTAAGGAGAACCTACTACTATTTAGTATTCTACAAATAAATGTCATATTAAGCTGACTCCTAATAACTTCTTATTATACCTATAGATTAGTGTACCTCTCACATCTCAACAGAGAGGGATCTTCCTGCAGTAGATGGTGATTAACACAGAGATACACAACTTGTCAATGTGCAGAGAATAACTGAGTACTCAGACCTAAATGGGGCATGTGAGTCTCCTTCCAAGACTCAGGAATCATTGTGGAGGAGGGGACATAAATAATTGTAAGAACCAGAGGTTGAAGTTGAGTTCAGGAAAACAGTATGGTCTGGTCACCAGAGGGTAGTTGTCAAACATATGAGTCCACTGCACTTGTGACAGCATGCACAAGACCTGTGCAAGCCCGAGCCAGACAAAAACCCAGCATGGGTGGAGGAGTTTGACAAGAAGTCTCACGTCTAGCCAAATGCTTCTTCTAATCATGTAGTTATTAAAATTTTTTTAAAAATAATGATAAAAAATAATTCTTCAAAGCATAAAAATGTGCTCCTTAATAATTAGTAGAGGTGAAAAACATTACCACTGAAATCTACCTGATGACTTTATATCCATGCTCAGATGCCAAGGAGCTCAGAAAGTAACCGACTGTGACTAGTAATAATCAGATCTATCAAGATTAGAAATGCATGTGCAAACATTTTAATGTCAATTGCATTAAAAATGAATTTTCTGTATGAAACTGTGTATTGTAATAATGAAATGGAGATCTTTTTTAAAAGTTAAAACCTCATTTAATTTTATGTCTTATATGGTTTATACTGAGTACAATATTATATAACTGTAATAATTCAACTGAAAACCTAAAAATTTACAGAAAATTTTGAAAGAGATGCATCTTAACTCTGGAAATTGTTATTGAATATGTCAATGCTGTTGTAATGAAATGCTTCTTCTAATTATATGGTTATTAAATAAATA
>NW_008355454.1:336002-356988 GCF_000622305.1 Nannospalax galili
AAATATGTTTTAAATACATATTGAGCCACCTTAAATAAAAGTAGAGAGAAAGCAAAGTATAACTTTGAGGAAGATGGAATCCAGAGGATTTAATGACTACTTAAATATGATCTTGGAAAGAGTAATAGTCTGGGGTTACTGACACTTCACTGTGATGTCTTTTACCATATCACATGACATCATAGGGAGGAGAATACATATAGAAATGCCATTTTGTTGCAACAAAGAAGCAAGGTGCCCTTTGGAAATGCTGATTTTAATGTTTATATGAGCAATGATATGGCAATACTTACAGATTATTAAACAAAATCAATATTCAGGACAGAAAGATCATCCAATATGGTTAGAAACTACTTATCAAACATTAACTCAGAGTAATTCTAGAATTCAAATAATGAAATAAGTGAAGTTTCTCAAATCCTGTAAAAGATATAAATTGATTTAAAAATATTTTCCAAAATATCAATTAAAATAACAGCAGTTCGGAGTTAAAAATTATTTGTCCTATAATATTATTTATTTGCAAAAAATCAAAATATAAGCCCTTATTTCCTCAGCCTAAGAATACATTTATAGAAAATAAAGATAATTCTAAAACATAAAAAAATCACTGAAATTCAGTAATTGTCTATAGATTATTTGGGGTTTGTTTTAGTCAGGGTTCTCCAAAGAAACAGAACCAGTAGAATGAATATATATGTATAGAGATTTATCACCTTAGCTCCGAAGATGGAGTCCAAGTAGTCAAACAACGGCTGCACCACACTGGAGAGGCTGAGAATCCATAGTCACTCAGTCCAGAGGCTGGATGTCTCAGTAGTCTCAATCTGGCGCTGAAGGTCTGACAATTCCAAAAGATCAGCTAGTCTTCAGTCTACAGCAGCAAGACGAACTCACTAGCAAGAGAGAAGGCAAGCAGCAAGAAGTCCGGCGTTCTCCTCTGCCGTGGCCTTTTATATGGGCTGCCATCAGAAGGTAACGCCCACAATTAGGGTGTGTCTTCCAACTTCAGATGATCCAATTAAGAAGATCTCTCTCCTTTCAGTTAATCCCACATCCAGTCAAGTTGACACCCAGAATTAGCCATCACAGGGTTAGATAGTTGCTGTGACTTTTACTGGAAGTCTTCCTTTAAGCCTACTTACTATTTTATTTCAAAAGCAACTTTTGATCCAAGTACTAATTTAGCTAATGAGTTAAGTATTTTGTTTTCTGAGTTGAATAATTACTGTCACATTAAGGTCAGTTTTGATGAAGAAAATGTCTAACAAATTTTGCAATTTACTTATAGCCTGAATTACAAATTTAGTTAAATACATAAATATATTTAATAAAATATAATTTTCAGGGATACATAATTGTGTAAAACTACATGATCATTCCAATTTCCACATTTAAAATTTGTGTGTTTATCATTTAGGGTTTAAATGACTTTGTTTCTTGAGAACAGATCTACCTGTATAACAAAAGCAGCACCAAATTCCTTTGCACACAGGAAGGCCTTGCACTTCAGAGAAGTTTAGAAGATTTGGTTAGATTTAATTTCATTCATAATGACTTGGAGGACATTTTCAGTTGATTCTTCTGCTTATTATTTTTGTATTAAAAGTACACACTGAGGCTGGAGATACTACGTAGAAGTTAAATACATGTACTACTCTTCCAGAGGACCTAAACTCAGTTCCAAGCACCCATGTCAGGTGGATGTTAACTACCTGTAACTTCAGATCTATGGGATCCAATGCCCTCATTTGACCTTCACAGGCACCCACACACATGTGACAAACACACACACACACACACACACACACACACACACAAACACACACACACACATATACACACACATAATAAAAATTTATCTTTTTGTAATTTTTTAATTAAATGTGTATTTCATGCAGAACATCTTAATTAATGTTAACCATTTTTATACCCCCTTCCCCTCTGGCACCCTTCCATAGTCCCCCATCCCACTGGAATTCATACACTCTGTCATTTATGTTAAGGCCTATCAAGTCAAGTTTGTGTCCCCAGATGTCCCTCAGTAGAAGTTCATCACCTGGGGTCTAGGCAACCTATCTAGAGTTCCTTTCTTTAAAAAGATCAGTTCTTCCTCACCCAGTAGTAATCAGCCGACAATAGTTCTTCAACTAAGATTGGGACTTGTTGCTCATTTCCATAGTTCTGTGCTGGGGTTTTGTTGACTTGAGTTTGCATAGGTCCTATACATGCTCAAACAATTGCTGTAGTTTCATATGAACAAGGTCCCAGAAGCCTGTAAGACTCTCTTTCCATATGGCCGTATACCTCCTCCCTGGCTCTTACAATTTTTCCAACCACTCTTCTGCATAGTCCCTGAGTCCTGGGTGGTGGAGATTAATATAAGAGTCCTCTCCAAGGACCAACATCCTGCAGACTCTTACTCTCTATGCTTTGGCCATTTGTTACCTTTTTGTGTTCTTGGTCCTCTGTTACATAACAGAGCTTCCTTGATGAGAACTGAAAAATGTGTTCGTGTCCTCTTTACCCCTTGTTCTATGTACAGTGGGCCTTAGGTGTAAAGGTTACATTGTAGATGTGGCACTTATTTTTGGGCAATTCAAAATGTCTATGTGTGACCAGTTGTGGAACTCTGTAATAGTCTCCATCTGTTGCAAAAGAAGCTTCTTTGATCAGTGTTGACCAGGATACTTGTTTGTAAATATAAGAATCCATACTTTGCACATAGTAAGAAATTACATTTGTCTAGGAATGTAACAGCCTTGGGGTTTTCTCTAAGATCTAAGCCCTCTCCAGCCATGTATATTTGGCTTACAGTACCACTTACGAGTTCTGTGGATCCTAGTACCAAACCCTTACATGTGAGTATATATCCTGATGTAACTTCTGGAACTAGGAAAATGGAAGGGAACCAGGGAGGTAAAGGGAAAGAAGGAAACTAAGAGAAGAACAGTGTTGAAGACAGGTTTTACTAAAGGAGAAATGGGTAAAATGGTGGTATTTACATTGGAGGGGGTAGGGAGGATTGTACCAGGAACTATGGGGATTAAGGGGAAGAAGGAGCTCAAAAGAGGTGGGACCATAGGATACTGGTATTTTCAAGGGAGAAATGGGGAAATTGGGGATACTTCAAAGAGGGAGGGTGTGAAGGGAGGGTTAGACAGGGAAAGAGGGAAGAAAGATAAATAATGCCTAGCTAGTGTAAAAACCAGAAGGGATCATATTACTCAAAGAATTTATTGACAAATCACACATACAAAATGTCTACATGTGGCCATATATATAGCTGAAGGCTACATAACAAGAAACAGTACCAAACAGGAAAAAACCTTCCTTAGAAGGTTGCCCTTGGTTGCCTACCAGAACTTGAAGATAAAACCCTATTGATGAAGATAGGACATACTTTGGACACAGAATTTGGAGCAATGGAGCTGGAACTAACCTGGAAGCCACCTTGCCTGGAGGCTAACTCTCATAACTTTGGAAAGCACTACACAGGTTGCTAAGGAAGAACATCAATTGAGGGTCCAACCTAACTTCAAGGCCCAATAAGCACATCAATGACTGGCACAGAAAGTGACATGAGTGCAGTAGTGGCACTTTTATCTTGGGGACAATCAACAGCCACCTAATTGGACCTAAAAATTAATCTTTAAAAAAATAAAATATGCATTAAATAATTACAAATACTAACAGTGACTGAGCTGCAGCTCTCTCAATGAATGTTCTGCTTGCATGTTCTAATTTGGCAAACAGGGATATGATAGGTAGAAATTTATATATCATTTTCAGGAAAAACTATTTTCATTACATAAAAAAAATATATATATGTATATACAAATATGTGCACACATACACTCATGTACACATACAAACGTGCACATACATAACTTATGTACACAGTCAACAGTCAAACACACTCCAGAAACTTCATTTAACTGTAGAAAGATAGTCAATGGTTTCTTCTAGGAAGGGAAGTTTCAAGATAGTAAATATTTGGTTTGTGCTTTGTAATAATATAACAATATTACTGTTTTCAATTTTTTAATATAATAATTGAATAGTTGATATGCAAATGTTTATAGCTCAGAATCCTACTTCTTTGTCTCACATAAGCCATTTCCTTGAATATGTTACAACTTTCAGTAGTCAGAGAATAAGAATCTTTTGTCTGAGTCTATAGTTCAAACTACCTCATTCTGGTATTTAATAACAGTGTACCACATCTGAAAGATCTGGTTATACTGCCAAATATCTCCACAGAGGGCCACCTGCTGAAAGCTTCAAGCTCCTGCTAGGCAGCTTCAAGAATGCTTAACTGAGAAAGAAAGTCATTTCTGTCAGTTCCAAGGAATTAGCCTCTGTGTCCTTCCTGCTACTTGCTGTTCAGGCTGCAGTTCAAAGAGTATGGAAGATTCCAGAAGAGAAATGTCATCACTGGAAAATATACTCCTGTTTTTCCTTCAGGTTTAGCTCTGTTCCCTACATTAGTCCTAAGTATTCATATTAAAGAATTATTTCATGGTTCTAGCCATTAGGCTTGTTTATTGCCTGCCCCAGAAATGATCACTTCTGATATGGAATAGTGTAGTTTTGTTTCCATAGGCCATGCAACAAATACAGTTCTTGGTTATTTTTTAATATATTTAGATGTCATGTATAAATATGTCAAAGCTTTTTATATTTCCTTCTTGATCTAAGTTGTATTTTGAAAGGCATGAGTATGTTTGCTGAAAAATGAGCCTTGGTACACCAGGTTTTGAAACACTTTTTATTTTCATGAAGACTCAAGTACAGGACCCATGTTCAAAGGTGTTTCCTTTGTAGCTAGACTCTAAACCTTGACGTTTGAGAAAGGCACATTACAAGTTACAGAAAACTTTCCAGGGTTGAACTTCATCTTGTGATTGGCTGCATAGGACAGTAAATTCAAGGATCTACTTATGCACTGTAGCTTTTAATTTACCACATTCTGAATTATGGAGGAACATGTTCCCAACTTCAAACCGAAACATCCTAGACAGGCAGTAATGTTCTGGCTATGTTGGTTACAAGGATAAAAGAAAACAAGAAAAGGCAAGGAAAGTAATCCATGATGTGGAAAGCAAGGGTGATGGTTAAAAAGCCTACGGGGTTTTTGAAATATGCTGTTTCTTCCATATTCCCCAAAATACCAATACAAATAAAAGACAATGGTTTTAATGATGAGCTAGAGCACGACTATAGTTACTAAGCCTTCAGCAAAAGTGTGCCTCCATGCAGAGGTGTTCTGGTGGTTTCTATTCTAAATCTCTAGCATGAGGTTACCTTAGATATTTGCAATGGAGCTGAAGTATGTGGCACCTATAGAAGGAATGCTCAGCCAGAGATAGAAAGTGAGAGAAAATCACCGCATCATCAAAGCAAATTGTGTGCTGATATTAAAATAGGAAGGAGGCTCAGAGTTGCTAAGAAGCACTCTCTCCCAAAATTCATATCAGTTTTCCAATCTTTGTGGAGCCAGAGAACCTATCTCTTGGACAGATACACTAAGGGAGAAAATGACCTTTCAAGGATTTGGAATCATGTCGATTGACTTATTTGAAACTGTGATTCTGAGGTTTCCTTTGAGTGTGTGCAAATGTGAGAGAGTATTGTACCAACTGCTAGGTACTATTACATTTGGTAAAAACGACAAGAGAATTTGCTTATCTTTCTAGGACACATTCCACACCACACAGAGAAATTCCACTATCAAGACTGATCATCTGTCCAGAGATGGCCATTAAACTCACAGACCAAATCTGAAAACATTTGTAAGTATTTAACTGTTCCTGAATTGCCTTCACGGATAGCTAAATCATTTTCTCCAAGTAGTAATTGTTTCAATTTCCCAAGACATTAAAAACTATTAAAGTCTAATGACCCAAGTCTTGTTTTCCCTATAAAGGTGGAAACTTTTTTGATGTTCTAGTTTTTTCGGTATTAGAAAAGAGGCTACCGGTTTTACAAATGTACAGTTGTATCTTTAAATACAGCGTAAATCAAATAAAATCAATAAGACTATATCTGTAAGGACATTATTCATTTTCATGAAAATCCTTCATGTATTCAAGATAGTCATTTTCATATTCAAAAAAGATGAAGGATGTCACCCATTACCAGTGCCACTTTCGTGGTTTCTTTTGCTAAGACTTGCGGTCTGCATTGTGCTGCAGACTTTGTATCCTTACCTCAGGAAAGTCTTCATTGTAATCAAGAAAATGTGCTGCTCACTGAATACTATTTTATGATTTTCAAATAATCATTTCACATATGAATGCAAATATCGTGCAGGTTGTTTCATTTCATTTGATCCTTCCAATAGAATGTTTTCTTATTCATTCTCTGAGAAAAACAGTATTATAAATGTGTTCAGCAATATGTTAAAACAACAGGAAACTGGTTTGAGAAAATCATTATTTGGATAATGATAACTACACTGAGTTCATTTGATTATTGTTTTCTAAGCATGATTAATAGCAGATATTTTCATTTTTTTCGTTGTATTATTAGTTCAACTCAAACACTGTCCCAACTATAAAGGAAAGTCACATGCGAAAGTGTTAATAAAACAAATTTCTTGTTGATCTCAGTAGTACACTTGATAAAGGAGAAAAATATAGAGCTTAAGCGAAGTCATATATTTCTGTATTTGTCTTATAAAATCAAATGTAAAAATGGATGTTCACTTATTTATTCATGTTGATAAGTTAACCTTTTAAATTATAAATTATCAAGTAGGTCATGGAAGACTTTTCCTAAATAACCTATTAAGTATACAAATATTTTTCATTTTATGTTTATGGGTGTTTTACCTGCATGTTCATGAGTGTACTCATGTTGTGCAATGCCCACAGAGGCCAGAAGAGGGTGTTGAATCCCCTGGAACTGGAGTTACTGGACTGGAGTTATGCCATGTGGATGCTGGAAACTGAACCAAGGCTCTTAACTACTAAGCCATCTCTCCAGCCCCCAATATACATTTTTTAACATCACATCTGATGCATAACATGAATTGCTAGCAACTCTCTATAACGCCAGTTCCAGGGAATCTGACTCCCTCTTCTGACCTCTGCAGACACTGCATGACATGAGTACTTACATATATGCAGGCAATATACTCATACACATAAAAAATAATAAATAAATTATTCTAAGGCTGAATTTGAATGCTTAAAACAGTGTGTTAAGTTTGTACAATACTTTCCTATCATTGGTTAGTTTAATCTTGGGGAAAAAAATGACAATTGAAATTTTGAAACAGATTCTTTTTCTTTTTGCTATGTGACAATTGCCATGTGAAAGACTGATTACACTAAAATGAAAAGAAAGTAATACTATTAAAGAGTAAATGGAAAATGTATTTTAATAACTAAGTAAGATAATTTTAATACAAAGAAAACATTAAAATAATTTTAATCCAACTCAGTTTTCCAGTTATTGGTTAAAAATTCTGTTTTGTTTTACAAAACAAAATAGAAGCAATGAGTTAAAACAATTTTACTACAATGGTTAAAGAATTAAAAATTGAGACTGTACAACCATGCATTTTTTTATAACTGGCACACTTTATCATAATCAAGAACAATGGACTATTGTTAAGTTTGGAAACTCAAACTTTAAAGGGCATTTTTTTAAAGGTTAGATTTGTTTCCAATACCACTTCTATTACAACAACATGAAAATTTCTAACATATGTTGTTTTAACTTCTTGCTTCAGGTCAATCATGAAAATAAATCATAGCAACTGCTGTCTTTTAACAAGAAAACCTCAAAAAGGAACCTAACCAAATGATGTAAAGTGAAGACTTCTGAGCTGGGCATCCCCTTAATCAAACCATGATAAAACGTGACCTAGCAGAGAGCCACATTTTCAATGGCCTTAAGAGCCTGGTCCAACAGAGACATCAGGAACACTTGAAGATTTTCACATATCTTTATGGAACTGCTACTGTGATGGAATCTTAGTGGAAATAATACTAATATGGACACCTGTCCCTCCCAACTTCGTGTCCTCTTTTCAGTTATAACAAATGTCCCCCCACTGTGCTCAATTAGTGCAGCCTGTATATACATGGGTATAGGGTCATCCATTGTGACATAAACAATCTGTGAGTGGCCATCTCCCCCCAAAATGGCTGCCTTTCCCTCAGGCACCATCATCTGCCAGTAGTTCCTCAGCTAGGGGTAGGGTTTTGTGAGCTGTTTCTCCATGTATGCTGGAATTTTGACTGGCTTGATCTTGTACAGCTCTTGTGCATTACTCCATTTAGGACTAAGCACTCACAAGTCACTTATCCTCAACCCTTTAACAAGTTATGATCTCCACATTAATTGTTGCCTACTGCAGAAAGCTACTCTGACCAAGGTTGAGAGCAGCCTCCATCCATGGTTATAAACACAAATATTTAGAAGGCACTTTGACAACATGACCACTTGGCAAATAACAATAGTAGGTTCTACCTTAGAGTCTATGACTTTCCCAGCCATGGATTTTTCACCAGGTTTGGAGCACCAAGCATGATTCTTTTTCCATGGAGCAGGCTTCAAATCCAGTCAGAAAGGAGTTGGTTATTCCTTTGATTCCCAGGCCATTATTGTACTAGTAGGCACATCTTTCATGGCAGAGTGGTATCATACCATGTTGGGTACAGTGATGGGTAAGATCATGTATGTCTTTTCTCTCCCAGCAGCATGCATAAGCACCTTCGGGCACTACAAATGTCAGCCAACA
This sequence comes from Nannospalax galili, assembly GCF_000622305.1. NCBI lineage: Eukaryota > Metazoa > Chordata > Mammalia > Rodentia > Spalacidae > Nannospalax > Nannospalax galili. The sequence continues at coordinate 344,758 of NW_008355454.1, forward strand.
GGGAGGAAGCTTTCAAGTCAGTTAAGAATTGATTTTTCTATTTCTTGCAACTTAAGTGTGTGGTATCTTCAGCAGTAGGTTTTTACCATTTAATTATGGTGGGTAACTAAAAACAATAGCAATAGTCTGTGCTGTTCTGGAGACTGCTGAGGCATCCCTGAACAACAGCTTATAAGGAGGTATCTCAAGCTGCTTTAACCTTAGCCAGAAAAACTTCTCTCTGCAGTGAGCAACAATACATTGATTCATAACTGCTCAAAGTACCAAGAATAAGTGATTGTTGAGTGCTCAGCTATCAACAGGAAATGGAGATCAAGCTCTCTACTAGAGATCAGGAAGCATTGTTAGAGAGGGGGCAGTAAATATGTAAGAACCAGATTATGGGGAGGAGTGTGATGAAACTCCTTCTTCTGGAAATAACATATCCATTGCACTCATGAACTCACATCTAAGATAGCCTGAACAAAACATATACAAGTTTGCATCATGAGCATTCCATCATTGATGGAGGAGGAATGCATCAGGGCTCACTCTAAGTAAACAGTTATTGACAGTTAACGGCTGTTGTGGAAGGAAGAGTCATTTTTTCTCAGGGTCTGTGCCCACAATTCACTTAATATCCTCATACCAATGTGTACATAAAGAAGTCTAATTAAACTCAGTAGGCTACAACAAGAAGAAGAGGAAGAAGAAGAAGGGGGAGGAGGGGGAGATGAAAGTATGTAGGGGACTTGTTGGGAAGAGGAAAATTTTCAGAAGTTGTGAGATGGGAATTGAAAGGAGAATAGGGGGTGAATATGATCAAAACATTATATGCATGTAAAGATAAAGACAAGTGAGCCAACTGGAAAATACAAGTAATTAAACAGAAATTATGTACTGATTTTATAGAAGTGGAAAAAATAGAAGACAAGGATGAAAATAAAACAAAACAAAAAACTTTCAAAAGATGCACTTTAAACTTTCTCTTAAGAGTTATTAATTTAATGATTAAAGTAAATCTTAAGCAATGTATATTATTCAATTCCGCTTCAATATAATGACCACATAAAATAGAAAATATTACATAACAGGAAAACAATGTTGAAGATTTGGGTAACAAAACAATTAAGAACAATAACACCATCTCAGAAGATAAGCATTAAAATCAACAGAACAATGTTAAAGATACAAATGTCAGTGACTTAATAAAATGGACACCATAATATTGTTGCGACATCCTATCACGGGAAGGCATATAAGTGTCCACATGTTTGTATGTGTAAATGTGACGGGTGTGAAATAAGTTTGGGAAATATGCTTCATTGAAATAAAAAGTCTAGATTCAAACTTTTTATGATGTGAAATGGTTTTTGACACCATTTGTTGAAGGGTCTTTAATGATATTACTTTTTTTCTTATGGGAGATTAGTTGATCGTTACATGGATCTGTTTCTGAATCCTCTGCCCTTTCGCATTAATCTGTTGGTCTATTCTGCTGCCAATAGAATATTGTTAGCTCCCTGTAGATTCAGTAAGTCTTGAAGTAGGATAGTGTCAGTCTTCTGGCTTTGTATAACTTCAATAATTAAGTTGGGAAGAATAGACCAAACTGGGAAGAACTGGCATTTTAGGGACATTAATCTCTCTGACTACGGAATATACATCCATTCACTTGACGTTGCTTTCATGTCTTTCATCAGTTTTGTGTTTTTATCCACGTGAAGGTTGTGTACATCTTTATATCTAAGTATTTCCTTTCTGAGAAGTGAAAACATAAAATGATGTTTTAAGTTCAAATTTCACTGTTTATTGTTGATAAACTGAAAAATAATTGGCATGTATTAAGCTTTCACTCTGCAAGTCTTAATCACTTGTAGGATTCCTCTAGTGATTCTTATGATCATGTCAACTGTGAATAAAGAGAAATTTATTTTATTTCTTCTTTTCTAATCTGTGCACTTCTTACACCCTCATCATATTGTCAAAGCATGTCTATGGATGACAAAAATAGCATAAGGGATATTGGTAGATTTGTATCATAATGAGAAGAATAAAATTTAAATTCATATACCATTTATTCATGTTTGGGGAGGGTCATATAGTCAAAAACAAAACAAAAAATGAAAAGTGACAATAAAGCCATGATGAGTGGAGTTATTGGTATTTACTACTTGCCCCTTTATGCTCCCTTTCTAATGTTCTCTGTGTTTCCGTTATAATGATCTTCATAACTGTTATGCATGGACAGAGCAGATGGTATTTTATACTTTGTAGCTTAGGCTATATTTGGAAACATGAGTTTGTAGGCAGAGGCAAGAGAACAGGGGAAAGCCACTGGGGTGTGACTTTACCTAGTTCCCGATTAGCAGGGGCAACTACTCCCCAAGGAAATGCTATCCTATCTAAGGCCACAAATCTTGGGCAGACACCAGACATTTTTCCCTGATAGTCCATCAAGTCTATGGAAAAGAATAAATTTCCACTTAAGTCATCTCTTGATTAATCTACCCTTCCCTTCTGGGGTGCATTAACTTTAAAAAAAAAAAATCTCTCGTTAAACTCATGTCAGTTGTGCCTCTTGAAAGCACTGCTTTCTCCTGTGAAACAGCAGTCTGAAAAAGGAAACCTCTATACCCTAAAGGGATGAAATTGAAAAATCTAATTCATCTTGGGTATCGTACCATTTCCCTTTGGTCTCATGAAAGCAAGGAGATTTATGAAAATTATAACAAGTGTTACTTTTTAAAAATAATTTATTTTGAGAATTTCATACAGGGATATAAGCATAGAAGGTGTTTTGATCAAATCCATGCACACTCCCTCCCCTTCAACTCCTCCCATATCACCCCATCACTTTTTTCTGATAATATCATGTACTCTTTCTTCTTTTCTTTTATGGTGCTTTTTGCTACTCTAACATGCCCCCTCTGAAGAGGCAGCCCTAAAATCTTTTAAGGATTAGTTAAGAACTCCCAAATATTTTCGACATTTTTGGCCTTTGGGACAGTATGTTGCTAAGAGGCCCAAGGACATTTTGACTTTTAGCCAAGAAGCTGGCTACTTTCCTTTGGGGTAGCTGCCTACCCAATTCCTGTCTCCTATTCTTATCACACCATCCTCTGAAGAGATTACCCAGCTTGCAAATAGGGAATCAGGACACAGAGTGCTCTGGCTTCTTCCATACTGAACAGGGACGCAGGGTGAGGCAGTTGGGGTACCCCTTCAGCGGGTCTATCTAAAAGACTCCCAAATTGCATAATTCTTATCTGTAGGGGGAAAAGAAAGTCCTTGACTGGTGAATAGGAGATGTGAAGGAGAAGTAAAGGCAGTAGTAATTAGCCTTACAAGTTCCAGACAGAGAACTAGAAAAAAGTCAGAACAGGATAAATTTCAAATGCTCATACGAGAGTTCCTTGGAATTTCTTGATGAGCACTTCCAAAAGCATCCCTCTATTGGGTTTCTCCTCATTTTTCTTTTGTCTGCCAAGACTGGACTTGAGAGTAATGGATTCAGGATTCGCTTTCAGGCATTTTGATAGCTGTTGGAGTGGTTAGAATCAGTGTCAGTTCCCTCTCAAAGGCTTCTAGATAAGGGGACTAAACAAATTTCACCATCATTTTAGAACAATAGCCGCTTGTCTCCTTAGCTACAGGTGGGTACTACAGTATTGCAGACCAAGATTTGAAGTCTTACATTTGAGCAGCACTTTCTGATTCAGAACAAAATCATCAATGAAAGATAATTGTCTAAATAGCTTTTAATATGGACAAGTGCTGCTTTTAATACTATACTAGATTAAATGAAACTCAGTGTTGCTAGCATACAATAGAAGCAGCAGTGTTCCTCCTCTCCACATTTCATTATAATGGAAAACCAAACTGAATAGACAATATCACCACACCCACACAAATCCAACCAGAAAATTAATTATAACCATTGTTTAGTCTATACTTCAGGCAAGAGTCAGAAAGACTTATCTAAACATTACTTCATTATCTGTCTCTCACTAGCTGCCCCAGTTTAAGAGACCTTCATCAAAATGACACAAGTAGTGGAAAAACCCAGTCTAGACCTAAGCCCTTTCCACAACTATTCTGTGTATCTGGACCTGGAGACACATAAGCCTGGATGCGCTTATGAAATGAAAACATGTTTTCACCTTACATAGCTATATGGCATAAGGAGAAGAAAGGGCTGGAAAGCAGCTATGCTTAAATTGAAGATGCAAAGCACAGCAGACTTGATCCCTGCGAAATTTTCTCATTTAACTCTTTCATCAGATAAATCAAGCGTCCTTGTATTCCTGGTATAAAAGGGGGCCTGAGAAACTGTGTGATAGAGACACAGTACAAGTGAAATCTCAGTGCTCAGAAGCAGGCTTTCTCTTTTCTACAGGGATTATCAAGAACACGCTGGCTGCCTGAATCCCCCTAAATTGTTGTTCAAAGTCACAAAATGACCCTACGTGCAGTAATTTGACCTGAACCTAACTAAAATATGCTCACAGTTTATTAATCAAGAAGTATGGGTAGTCAACAAAATTAGTGAAGAAATAATGTCATTTTATTATTGTCTCATCATTTTCATAGTAGCAATTTTACATTTCACTTAATTTATTATTTCCTCTGGACAAATATTACACAAAAACTGTTACCACCATTTACATAAGATGATCAATCACTTGCTAAAACAAAGTTTAAAATCCCAGTAACAGGAGAAGTTTTTGAAGCTCAGTATTTTTATTACTGGATTTCACATTTCTTTATGAAGCTTCTTATATCATGCTGATAGTTTACACTTGCTCTAGGCATCCACACTCTGATCCAGTCTGTAAGGAAGGATGCAACAGTTAACTTGAAGCAGGGAAATGTGATATTTTAGTGGAAAGAAAAGGCAGCCAAACATTTGTTGAAGTTGAGTATTTGCCTTTCACTCTCATAAATATAGAGCTCAGAATGAACTATCAAATTTCTATTTTACAGGTCAAAGTTAAAAACCAAGTCCCAGGAGCTGGAGAGGTAGCTCAGCTGTGAAGACCACTGGCTGCTCTTGCAGAAGACCTGGGTTCAATTCCCAGCAACCACATGGTGGTTAACAATGGTTCTTAACTCCAGTTCCAGGGGAATAAGTGCCATCCTCTGGCCTCCTCGGGCATTGCACTCGTGGGTGCATTTACATGCATGTAGGCATAACACTCATGCACATAAAATAAAAATAAGTAAATCAAAAAAATTAAAAACACGGTTCAATGTTATTTAACCCATACCAGATGTGAGGAATAATAGTAGGATGAAAAGAGTGGACTTTTGAATCATGCATGTCCATAATGAAAATGAAATGTAAACTTTTATTTTATTCAGGTACAACCCAAAGGTAATGCACACTTAGTGACATGCTAACAAACAAGCACTCTTTAATATCAGACCTGCGATCTGAAAACACACCTTTTCCATGGAAAGAGAAACCACTAAAACAAATGTCAGTATCCGTATAAATTTTTATGTTAAATATCTCTACTTAGTTCCAATGTCAATATCAAACTGTAGTCAATCTTAAGGGATTTGGATATACTGTCTGTGCTTTTTCCCCATTTCTTTGCATTTCTTTATTCAAATTCACAGAAGAAAAATGGAAATGAAGTTATTTCCAGAAACTCATAAAATTCAACATTAAGTTCATTTTTATTTAAGTTCAATTATCACTTACTATGTTCATATTATTTACTTTTAATGTGCACAAACTATTGTCTTGAGAATTCATAATGGGCAGTCAAGAAATTTGTGGTTTATGCAATTGATTTTTGGCTTTCAGCTTGACTCTGGACAGCTTCAGCAGCCTTTGCTGGGGTACAATTTATTTTGAGCACATTCTGCTTAAAATACGAAGTGAACTAATGCCTGGTAAAAACACATAAGCAAAGAAAATAACAGAATTTCACTCCTAAAAAATAAAACAATAATCTGATGTGTGGAAAACATATACGTAATTATTTGCTTATATATTATATGCAAAGGAAAATAAGGAAACAAACTACACACTAGAGATTTAATTAACTGCAATCCTTTTTTGTAATGTAATTAGGGAAATGTTAAAAATCAAATAATAGATTTTAAAAAAAAGTAATATTTTCCTACATTATTAACTGGCAAACTATAGAAGAAAGATATGCAAATGAAACTAATCTAGAAACATACCCATTAGAAGTATATGAATAGTATTGGGTTTTACATTTGTGTGTGTATGTGCGTGGATGTGTGTGTGTGTGTTTGTGTGTGTGTGTGTGATGACTTTTGCGTTTTGTGCTTCATTTTCTAATTTTTTTATAAAGTACACATTAGTTCTTTAAACAAAAAGCAGCCTAAATATGGAGACTTCCCTAGAGCTGGAGCTCAGTGTTTAAGCACATGCTTAGCATGCGCAAGGCCCTAGTTTCAATTCTAACACCAAAAGGAAAACAACATGAAAAAATTGAGACAATGATTATAATTGTGATGTCACTGTGTTTATTCTCTAACATCTCCAGAGGTTTGAATATTGCAAAGCACCGGAGCCAGTGAGATGGCTCAGCAAGTCAAGGTTCTTGCTGTCAAGACTGGTGACCTGAGTTTTATCTCTGGAATCCACATGGTAGAGAGAGAAAACTCCCACAAGCTGTCCTCTGATCTCCACATGGTGCTATGTCATATGTGTGCTCCCAGGTGCAAATACAAACACACACACACACACACACACACACACACACACACACACAATGTAATAAAATTTAAAAACATTTTCTCAGAGCACAGTATGAGCCACAGTAATGGGAAATTAAATGTATTAAGGAGAGACAGCAATTTTAAAAACTAGGGTGTTTATTAAATTGTACATTTTCCTTATGAATCTAATTCTGGCATTTTCTCAATGCTAGCAATCCCACCCAGGGCATAAGGACACTATGTAAGCACTCTCGGACATCCCAAGTTACTCTCATATATGCTTCAGAGTTACATTTTGAGTGATTTTGGGTTGATGACACTGGCCTGGTTCAAGGAACATAGAGTCTGACAAGGTTAAGCATTCAAGGAAATCAAAAGGTTCTGAAATGTGTCCATGGTGGTACAGCCAGCAAATGAAAAGCTGGGGAAATGCATGAACTTTGTAACTCTAAGGGAATTTAAAATATTTCATTATTTTTATTTTATGTGTATGAGTATATCCTCTGCATATATGTAAGTGCATATGTGTCATTCAGTGCCCATAGAGGTCAGACGAGAGCATCGGATCCCCTGGAACTGGAGTTACAGATGGTTGGTAGCTGCCATGTGAGTGCTGAGAATTGAACTTGAGTCCTCTGCAAGAGCAGCCAGTGCTCTTAACCTCTGAGCCACCTCTTCAGCCCCTATAGCTCTAAGTTTTAATGGGATTTCATTAACTCGGTTATTGTAACTCCTGATTTATAGTCACAATTTCTATTTGCTTTTTAGTCTTATATTTTCCAGCTGTCTTGAATTGTTTATTCATGTGTTCCTGTATTTACCTTTGTGTTGGAAATTTTGCATTTTCCTATTGAGCATAAAATCTCTACAAGATCTCCAAATAAGACAATTCTATTTGATTTGTTCTCGGTTCTGCTTTGTCTTTTGCACTGTGTAGAACAGTTGGCATTATGGGTTTTATCATTTTTTCAAAGTTCTTGCTCCATGTTTTCTTAGGATCTAGTGATACCGATAAAACTGGGATGATATTTTAATACTTTTGTGCATTTGCTCACAAAATCTTGTGTTTATTGCTCAGATTCCTGAGAATATTTTCAGAATGTACTTACAATCTCTCCTTTGTATCACAGATGTTTATGTTAGTTCTACCCAGCAAGGCAAAGGCACAAGGAGTTCAAGATCATCGTCAGTCACATAGGAGCTAGAGGTCAGCCTTGGCCACATGAGACCATGTCTCAAAATTTTGTGCTTGCTGTAGGGGGATAGATTGTATAAGAAGACAAGAGAATGTATTTTGTTCTGAGTCAGAAGAGGTAGCCTGATCAAAAACAACAGAAGTTGGCATGAAGAAGCTGCAAAATTCTCATAACCGTGGTTGGTTGCAAAATGCTAAATGCCCCCCACTCGCCTTCCATATACACATGGCTTTTAGAAATCAGAGTTGGGAACGCAAAAGACCTCTTCTAGCCTTTCAAGGAGTCAGACAGTGCTAGTGTCTTAACTGTTAAATGTAACTGCCTTTATGCTTTAACTGTGACTTAAAATGATTCTAAAATTAAAAGGCATGTGGAATGCAGTCCCAAACAGCATGTAAGCAAACTTTTCTTTCTTTTCTTAAACTTTAAAAAAAACTTTTATTAACTATTTTTACTTTATGTGTATGCATGTTTTGTCTGCATGTAGGTAAGTGCACCCATGTCATGCAATGCCCACAGAGGTCAGAAGAGGCTGTCATATCCCCTGGACTGGAGTTACAGACAGTAGTTAACTGCCATGTGGGTGCTGGGATTCAAACGCCGGTCTTCTGCAAGAACAACCAGTTTTCTTAACTGCTGAGCCATTTCCCCATCCCTGCAAACTTTTCTTATATGAAAGTACCAGCTAATAACAAGTCTGTATAAGTGGGAACATGCCAGTAAATCTGGAATTCAAGATATAACTTGAAGTAGTCTGATTTGAGGTAATTTGACTCCTCCTATTTTACTGGAAACAGATAGTTATTCAGTTAGAAGTCTACCCAGTTTCTCCAAAAACTGTGCAGTACCTGAAGAACGATCTGCCTTTGTAGTCATGGCTATTAACTGTGCTCTGAATTCTGGCCATCTGAGGTGTACACAGGTTAGAAAACTTGAGGGAAGAAATAAACTGGGATAAGGATCTCCTCTTTCATAAGTAAGAAAAAAGTTATACCAGAGCATGGGGATTCTCAGGCAAGAATAGTTTTTCTCCAGAAAATGTTTGACATCGTCTAGAAATACTCTCCATTGTTATGGCTGAGAATCTGAAGCATAGAAGTCACTTGTTTCTAGTGAGTAAGGGTGATGCTAAAACATACTGCAATGCATAGGGTAGTCCCCCTTTCCTCACACAAGCAAGAAATCATGCATTCCAAATTAGTGGCAAGATCAAAGTTGGTGTTCGATTCATATTAACAGAGAGGGATAAAATGCAGGGAGAGCTTAAAAAACAACAGAGCCAACATCATTATATTACAAGTAGTAATAAGATACCCTATCTTAGTGCTGTCCTGTGTGTTGCAAGATGATTTTGTGATTAATTGTTCAACTGCATGATTAGGCTAGAGTTCTTCATTTATGCTCAAGTCATCTAAATACAAAGTCCTAATCACAAAATCAACAATCACATATTACTATAAAATGGTGCATAAGTTATTAACATTTAATTTATTATTTTAATGTTATGTGCATGAGTGTTTGCCTGCATGTATGTAAGTGCACCATGTGAGCAGAATGACTACCAAGGTCAGAAGAGGGTGTCAATCCCTTGGAACTGGAGTTATGGGCAGTTCTTAGTCACAATGTAGGTGCTGGGAGTCAAACCCAGGTCCTCTAGAAGATCAGCAACTGTTCTTATCCACTGAGCCATCTCTCTAGCCCTGGTATATAATTTCAAATACTAAAAAAAAAAAAATTAAAAAAAAATACATTTATTTGAGAATAAAGGAAGAACAAGGAGAGTGTTTGGAGACATTTTCTTCCACCCCCTAGCTTCTTTGAAATGTTTTCTTTTTTTTCAGAAATCACAGTAAATTTGTTCCATATTTTACAAACTTTAAGAGAATGATGAACTATATTACACAATGTGTCTCATCAGGAAAATCATTATTTCGTTAGATACAAATGACAGAATATGAACAGTGGATTCAGAAATGATAAAGCCATCTGTAAAATTGATTTTTCTGTAAAAGTTAAAGGAGAGGGCCAGAGTTTTGGCTCAGGATATGCAAGCATGAGGACCTGAGTTCAGGTGCTCAGATCCCACATTAAAGGCACATGCAGTCATATGCATCCTTGATCTCAATACTCCTACCATGAGATGAGAGGGAACAAGAATTTCTAGAAGTTTGTGGACTAGCTGGCCTGAACTATTAAGCAATGGACAAGAATAAACCCTGTCTCCAGCAAAGAGGGAGGTGAAAACTGACACACCTAGGATTGTCCTCTTACCTTCATATGCACAACATGGCACACATGCACCAATATACACACACAAATATACACGTGCACACACATTTAATACATACAAAGATAACAAAAGGTTTAAGAAGAAATATGACATCTGCTTTCTTTTTAGAAAACTGTATGCCTTTTTATAGATAAACGCTTGGGACATGTTTATCTATAGCATTACTGTTGGCTTATGAGTGGAGGAAATGAAATCAAGATGGCATAAAAGAAGATATGAGAGTAAAGGTTAAGAACTGCTAATGAAGCCATAGCAAGATAAGGAACTCAGGGAAATAAGCAGCCTTGCTTGCTGGGTACCATTACAATGATGTGAGATGAAGACTGCCTTTAGAGCGAGTGATGTTTTCCATGTTTGAGATCACCCCACTTATTCCCACACTGATAAAGTAAATTCTATACTTGGGATATACATCACAATATTCTCAGGGCTTCTGCATCCTTCAAAATTGATTGATTAGATGTCTTGTTGCTTTCAATTGTGAATGAAAAATACTAAACTTTGCCCCCAGGTTAGTATTTATCTATATTCCTGGCCTTTAATTCATAGCTGAGACTCCACATAAACTCAGAGAAATTTTAGCAAAACAGCATACTTTTCTGTGGCTACAGCATGTATACATAGTAATGGATAAAAAAATGTCTCTGATTTATTATTTTTATCAAAGTAAAACTAAAGACCAAACTTCCATCTATAGCACATAGCAGAATGAAGATAATTTTAAAGCATATGCAACCTACAAAAGATTATGAGTAGAGCATTGGTGACTTCAGCAGTTTTCAAGGTTCAAGATTCATTGTGTGATTGTGAAAACCAGGAAATGTCTGCTTTACATCAGCTGTACTAAAAGTTTAATTTGTAAAGCACAGTGTGAATTGTACAAATTTGCAAACTTCATTTCAAATACTAACCCCCTGAGCTAGGCATGATAGTGCATGCATACCATCCAAGCACCCAGGGGCTACAGCATGAGAATCATTTAAGGCCAGCTCAGGCTACATGGTGGAAAATAGTGTTCCCTCTCTCTTTCTCGGTCTCCTTCTTCTTCCTCATTCCCTCCTTCTCTCTCTCCTCCTTTCCCTTTTTCCACCTCTTTGATGGTGCTGAGAGTTGAATGCAGGGCCTTCTTTGCACATGCTAGGCAAATAAGTGCTATGTTGCTGAGCTACATCCCCAGCCCATGATTTTTAGAACAGGGTGATCTTACACATCTCAGAGTATTCTGGAATTCACTATGTAGAATACAAGTATTTGAGAAAAATATGGAATAAAATATATTTCCTTGCCCTAAAAATATTAGCTACTTAGAATAGTTTACTAAGTCTACATTCAATGAATTTAATTTACTCTTAAAATTCTATTAATTCCAGACTTAAGATATGGATGCTCCACACTGTGCAATTTATCAGAATAATCTGTTCCCAAGCACTAGAGAAAAAAATAGACTAGCATAGAAGAGTCAACCATAAATAAATATGCACCCGATTCAAACCTAGGTAAAACATCCAAGCAGAATTACATTCTAATGGCTTCAATCCTCTGCAAAAGGAGATATGTTTGTTAAATTATTATAGTATAAGTTTTACACAGACTATTGAAGTATAGTCTGTATCAGCATGAATTATTCTGATACTTTTTCAGCTATATTGATCTCAAAAACAAAAATATAAACAACCCATGATTTTGCATCTCAGGGCAAAACCTCTTTACAAATAAATATTGTTAGAAATATTACCCCCATAGTATTCATGCCACTCTTACACCAGAGGGTATATATTGCCAGGCCAGTTGCTACTGAGGTACACAAACTCATAGTTGGGTAAGGTTGGTAATTATCTCTTCCAGTAGCATGTATAGCACCTTCCAGCACTATGAATGCCAGCCAGTAGATATGAAGTTTGAATTCTCTTGTTTGTTCTACAGATCATGTATGACTCTTGGTAGGTTAACTAGGCTCCTGTGGATGGACCCACTCTGGAGGGCATTTGAGGAGACAAATTTGATTCTATATCTTTATAGATAGATAGATAAGTCTAATATATAAATATTAGACTTATTATATAT